>NC_081569.1:91950077-91965161 GCF_022355385.1 Mustela nigripes
TCTGTTACAGACTTTGTGCAAGTCTGTTACAGACTTTGTGCAAGTCTGTTACAGACTTTGTGCAAGTCTGTTACAGACTTTGTGCAATGTATCACTCAGCTTACTTGCCCAATTTGGCATTCTACACCAGCATATTTTTATCCATGAGTAGATGTTCTGTGTCAGAAGTGACTGGCAGTGGATGGAAAAGGGTTTTGTGGTCTCTGAGCCATGGTAGTGGCAAGGCTGAAACCTGGATCTCACGGCTCAGAGGCTCTGTGTTTATATTTTCAATTTGTGGTGACGTGTATAAGAAAGTACTATGAAAGATATATTACTTGTATTACTTCCTCATCCCTAAATTCAGTACAGCAGCTTCTTTTACTTTGTGAAAGAAAGTTCTAAACTGACCCTATGAACTCCTGTAGAAATATTGGCTCAGGAAACAATGAATATTTATCCCATCATGAACCTCTTCAGTAAAGTTCTCTCCAGTCTTTTACAGAGTTTGGGAGTATGACTTAACTTATTCAGGTGCTTGGGTGGGTTTCACCATCTTGGGTCTCCCTGCATCCTTCTAAATCATTATTAGCACAAATACTGTATTTGAATAGAAAACAGCTTCTTTTCTGACTATAGTTTCCTTTTAAATCATCTTTGATATTTTCACAGTTACAATCAAGTTGGTTATAATAGAACAAAAGTATATATAGTCAGCATTGCACATAATTATCTACATCTAATTATTAAATTGACCTAATTAATATAAACATTTCAAAAATGCATTTTTCCCCTCAAAAGTAACATGCAACATGGTTTACTACCCTATGTTAGAGGAACTACAAAAGTTTAAGTTGCTATTATCAGAATACATCATTTCAATATGATAATTTAGCAAATGTGGCATAAATGGAAGTTTATTAACATAATTTAAAATTTTATACATTTAAAATCCCCCCAAATTTATAACTTTTTAAATCCATTTAGAGTAAAGCTAACTGTATTGAACAACTGAAGTCGGATACATGAAAAGGACAAAAAATTAAAGTACATTTAGCTATCTAAAGAATTATCATCATAAAACCAAATCATCATAAACAACAATAATGAGGCTCAATCAGAATCATTATATTGCATTTTCTGCAGTATTCCAAGTCCTTAGAATACATAAAATTACATGAATTTTCATATAAAAAGATACCATACACCCATCTTCTGAGTAACTATCCATCATGGTTATGTTAATCTTTCCAGCCTCTTTTGTGTGGTATAAATCTACATTTGTGAAAAGAGCAAAGGTTGAATGTGTAGAATTCTAGGAAATATCCCCAGCAATCTGTTTCACAAGATGGCCTTAGACCTTTAAGTACCCCTCAGTTCTAATGGCCTCTGACCTCCCTTTTCTTAGACCATGTACTTTAAAATTTTTTTCTCTGCCTCTTTGAAATGTAAATCTTATCCCAGGCTTTTGCCCATTTTACTACTCTAGAATATCTTTCTCAGGGTGCTGGGAGACATCCCTTGGAAGTGTGATCATCAAGAAAGACACTGCTATTTTCCTGTCTTAAATACCAATTAGCAAACATAAGATGGTATGATCACATTGCCTACCATTCCCCTTCAAGTCTTCCAGTACCTTCTCATTAGCTCACTTCAATGCTTAAAAATCCTCCTACCTTTAAGAGTTCAATCTCCCTACCTTACTGTAATAGCCTTGAATAAAGTCTTGCCTATTTAATTTGTCCAGTTCAATCTTTATTCGACAATTTCTCACCTTATTCCAGAAATATACTTATTAATAGCCAATTACTTGCTAATCACCATCTTAGGCACTATCAAAATGAATGCTCCTCCTTCAAGATTAAATTTGAATGTAAATGTGCAGTGTTCTAATCAAAATTATCATTTAGGCAAATTTGTCTTCAATGTTTTTTACATTCTTTTTTTTAATTACCTTCTCTAGTTAAGGGGAGGGTGTGCTATTTCCTACCTCTAAGTGCTTCAAGAAAACACATGGAATTACAAAATAAGGAAAGGTCCAAATCCTCTAGCCAAACTTATATAAGAGCAAACCAAGGATGGATGAAAACTTCAATTTGATAAAAGACATCTACAAAAATCCTACTGTTGACATAATACATCATGGCAAAAGACTTCATTTCTTCTATGATCAAGAACAAATCAAAGAGGCCTATTATAACTTCTATTCAGCTTGCATTGGAGCTGTATATAAGTTTATCAAGTTTACAAGAATAAGAGCAATATATAAAATTAATTGAATTTGATACACTAGCAACAAATATTCATAAATTGAAAAAAATGTGCTGTTTTTAAAAAATTGTGCCACTTATAGCATAAAGTTATTAAACACTTAGAAATAAATCTGACAATGTAGTAACTAGGAACTTACTTTCATTAAAATCATAAAATGCTACCAAGAGAAATTAAAGAAAACTTAAATAAACAAAGAAATATACCATATTTATGGGCCAGAATTATAACATTCAAAAGTCTAGCAGATTTGTTTTCAGTAGATACTAACAAGCCAATTCTTAAGTTCAGATGGGAAGTCTATGAAACTAAATATAGCCGAAAATTTAAAGATCCTTAACAAAGAAAAAAGCATTGTCTGTGGCTTTGTCCTGTTCTCTCATTTGGGACATATCCTCTGTTTCCTCATTTTGTCTGACTCTCTGTGTTTGTTTCTATGTATAGGAAAGTCAGCTACATCTGATTTTGAAAGTAGTGGCCTTATGAAGAAGAGGTTCTGTGGTACACTGCAGCACAATGCCCTCTGTTCACTAGAACTAGGCATGTTAGAAGAGTCTCCTATGTGGATTGTGTGTGCCCTGCTTTTGTGGCTGAACCATGTTTGCCTTCAGTGTGATCACTGCAACAGCCCACTTTTCCTATTGTGGGTACACTGAAGAGGGTTTTATCCCTGTGCTGTTAAGGGACCATTCCAGGGCTGCTTCCAGCTTATAACTGGGCCATGTTAGCAGTCAGACCAGATACCTGCCCTCAGTCTATCTGCCTGGGCTGCAGTTGCACTGAACTGTATGGTGTTCTCTCTGTTGTGCTCTAGAGGCTTTTGTTGGTGGGCAAGCTGGCAATCAGACCAGATGCATGCCCCAGTCCATCTGCTGCAACTGCACATTCACTATTCAGCAGGGCACTCCCTTTGTGCTGCCAGCTATAAAATTTGGCTGGTGTGTATGATTATCCTCCCCTCTCTCCAGGGCAGGAGTCACTTTGGAGTGGCACCCTTCCTGCTAGGGAAGCTTGCAAGCTGTGTCAAGACTGGGTCAAGACAGGACCCAAAGCCAAAGAGCTAAAGGAAATGGAGGTAAGCAATATACCTAATAAAGAATTCAAAGTAATATTTATAAAGATATTCAACTTGAGAAAAGAGTGGAGAATCTCAATGAGACTTTCAACAAAGAGATAGAAAACATAAAAAGGACCAATCAGAGTTGAAGAACTCAATAACTGAAATAAACTAGAGGGAAGCAATTGCAGGTTAGAGGAGGCAGAGGAATGAATCAGCATTGTGGGGGAAAGGGCGATGGAAAGCTACCAAGGTGAACAGCAAGTAGAAAAAAAATTAATGATAACAAATGAGAATAGGTTAAGGGAACTCAATGAAATCATCAAGCTTAACAATGTCTGCATTATAGGGATCCCAGAAGAAGAGAGAGAGAGAGAAGGTAGCAGAAAAAAAGTGAAGAAATAAGAGCTGAAAACTTCCTAATTTGAGGAAAGAAACAGACATCCAGATACAAGAGGCACAGAAAGCCCTCAAAAACATCAATCCGAGGAAGTCCACACCCAGACACATAATCATTACAATGTCCCCCCAAAGAAAAGAGACAGAGAGAAATTTTAAAACAAAAGGAAAAAAAAAAAGAAAGACAGACAGAAGGAAGGAAGGAAGGAAAATGGAAAGGAAGGAAGGGAAAGAAAAGGAAAAGGGAAAAGAAAGGAAAAGGGGAAGCAAAGGGAAAAAATGGAAAAGAAAAGGGAAAGGAAAGGGATGGGAACGAAAGAGAAGGGAAAGAAAAGGAAAAGGTAAAGAAAAGGAAAGGGGAAAATGGAAAAGGAAAAGGAAAAGAATTATATACAAGTGAAAATCCATAAAGATATCAGTAGGGTTTTTTTTTAGCAGGCACTTTGCAGGCAAAAGAAAGTGGCAAGATATACTCCAGGTACTAAAAGGAAAAAAAAAATTTCAGTCAAGAATGTTCCTCTTAGAATAGAAGGGGAGATAAGGAGTTTACCCCCACAAACACAAGCTAAAGGAGTTTGTCACTGCTAAACCAGCCTTTCAAGAAACATTAAACGGGGACGCCTGGGTGGCTCAGTGGGTTAAGCGACTGCCTTCGGCTCAGGTCATGATCCCAGCGTCCTGGGATCGAGTCCCACATCGGGCTCCTTGCTCGGCAGGGAGCCTGCTTCTCCCTCTGCCTCTGCCTGCCATTCTGTCTGCCTGTGCTCGCTCTCGCTCCCTCTCTCTCTCTGACAAATAAATAAAATCTTTAAAAAAAAAGAAAAAAAGAAACATTAAACGGAATTATTTGAGTGGAAAGAAAAGGCCATGATCAGGAGTAAGAAAACTAGGAAAGGAAAATTTTCACTGGTAAATGCAAACATATGACACCAATAGTAGATTCATCATATAAAACCAGTACAAAAGTTAAAGCACAAAGCAGTAAAATCAATTTTATCTACAAAAATCCATCAAGGGATTCACAAAATAAAAGGACATAAAGTATAATACATACATAAAACATTGTGATGGGGTAAAAATTTAAGGTTTTTATAATGGGTTCATACTTAATTACCTTCAACTTCATATAGAGTGCTATACACATAAGATGCTACATATGAACCTAATGGTAACCACAATTCAAAAATTTATAATAGGTACAAACACAAAAAAAGAGAAAGAAATCCAAGCATAACAATAAAGAAAGCAATCAAATCACAAGGGAAGAGAGTAAGAGAAAAAGAATGGAACAGAAGAACTACAAAAATCACCATAAAACAAGTAACAAAATGGCAGGAAGTACATACCTAACAATGATTAAATGAAAGTAAATGGAGTAAATGCCCCAGTAAAAAGACATAAAGTAGCTGAATATAAGAGACTCATTTCAGACCTAAAGACACTGGCAGATTGTAAGTGAAGAAATTGAAAAACATTTACCATGCAAATGGAAGTGAAATGAAAGCTGGGGAAACAATACTAAATCAGACAAAATAGACCTTAAAACAAAGACTGTAATAGGAGACAAAGAAGGATAATAATAATGATAAAGGGAATAATCCAATAAGAAGACATAACAACTGAAATTATTTATGCATCCAACATGGGAGAAATAAATAGATCAAGAAACTATTAACAGACATATAGGAAGATATTGACAGTTATTCAATAATAGTAGAGGACTTTACCACCCAGCTTACAGCAATGGATATATCATACAGACAGAAAATCAACAAGGAAACAGTAGCTTTCAATGATACGTTGAACCAGATGGACCTATAGTATATTCAGAATATCCTATACAAAACAGTAGAATAAATATTTTTTTTCAATTGCACATGGAACATTCTCCTTAATAGACCATATATTAGGTCAAAAACAAGTCTCAATAAAGTCAAAAATATGAAAGTCATACCATGCATCTTTTCTGGACATGACACTATGAAACTAGAAGTCAATCACACACACAAAAAAATCTGGAAAGAACACAAAGACATGGAAGTTAAATAATATGCTACAAAAAAAGTAATGGCTCAACCAAGAAATCAAAGAGGAAATCAAAAAATATGTGAAGACAAATGAAAATGAAAACAAACATTTCAAAATCTTTGGGATGCAACAAAGCTGTTCTAAGAGTGAAGATTATAGCAATGCAGGCCTACCTTGAGAAGCAAGAAAAATCTTAAATAAACAACATAATCTTACACCTCAAGGAACTAGTAAAGGAAGAACAGATAAAGCCCAAAGCCAGAAGAAAGAAAATAATAAAGAATAGAGCACAAGTAAGTGAACTGGTTCTTCGAAAATGAAGCTGGTTCTTTGAAAAGAAAACAAAATTGATAAACCTTTAGCCAGACTCATAAAAGAGAGACAGAGAGAGAAGCCAAATAAAATCAGAACTGGAGACATAATAATTGATACCACAGAAATACAAAGAATCATGAGAGAATATTATAAAAAAATCATATGTCAACAAACTGGACAACCTAGAAGAAATGGAAGATGACCTCAGGGGTAAAAATGCAAAAGTAGTATTTTTCAACTAATAACAATGTAATTTAATATAACTTTATCCTCTGTAAATTCCATTACTAATATAATTAAATGTCAAACTTCCTGTGGAAAAGTTCTGTGATGTTACTAAAATCAAAGAACATGGTCATACTCAGATTCATACTCTCTGAAGGAATGAACTTTAAAAAAACAGAAAATTTTACAAAATCAATACCATACTGCTGGATTCTTAATGAGAATACATCCATGTCTTACCTGAAAGATTTTTTGAAAAGTAAAATGTGCTTTAAAATAAATAGATTTTATTCATGATTTAAAGTATATTATATATTATATTATATTATATTATATTATATTATATTATATTATATTATATTATATCACATTATATTATATTCATGTGTGCCTAATCCCAATTTAGAAGCATATATCCAAACCAGGAAAAAAAATCTATTTATTCCCAAATAGCCTTTGAAGCTGGTACTTTATTTCATTCAGATATATTGTGAGGACACATCACTCTCCTCAGTTCTAGATAAATTCAGTGAAACTATCTCAAATTCTTTTTAGAAAATATCTATCAATCTTTAACAAACACAAGCCCATCCCTCATCAACTATAAAATATGATTTCACTCTCTTCCAAGCAGTTAGTAGCACCCTCATCTCTGCACCCACTGGCACTTTGAACAACTTGTTTGACTGTATAGTTTATGTTTTTGTTTTTAAGTAGTGAAAAACAACTCTCCCCAGCTACATTACAACTTCTTCAAGAGTAGGGAATGTATTTATTTTCATCTTTATCCTTCAGTTCTGGCAGGCTATCTAGCCTATTTTTAGGGACTTACTAATAATTTACTGAGATCATGAATGAGTTAGGGAATAAATAAAATAAAGATTTAATACAAGTGGATAAACCCTATAGCTTTCCAGAAATCAAATATTCACTTCTCTTTTATATAAGCACACTGTTTTCCAGCTGTCTTCATTTATCTGGCTATCTGAGAGATACTGTCTACAGTAAATTAGAACTCATTTCTTCCTTGCTAACCAAGTCTATAAACCCGTCCTCTTCTAAATTACCCACAGTAGAAAGGTATTAGCTCTAAAACAAATGTGTCTGAGATTCTAGGACCAAATTTCAGCTTTGGGACTATTCTTAGAAAATGGTGGTTGGGAACCAAATTTCAAACTATTCCATTTATTTTGTTTTTCAAATCAAATGTGTTTGAGAATGTTCATAGAAATTAGAAGATGTCATGAACATGTTTTAAAAGTATATGGCAGAAACAATGCTATATATTCACCAAATTATATCATTTTCTTTCTATTACAGCTAAACTTCATTTCCCACCCCCTCTGCATCTAGAGGCAGTCATACAAACAATTCTCCCCCACAGAATTCTAGCAAATGCATGGGCTACATACAGCATTACAGCCTGCGGCAATGAAGATCAAGCGTGCTTTCTCTCTGCTCTTGGTTTTCCTTTCACACTGTTGGAATCAACTCCAAGATAACAAAGTTGCAAGATGGATGAGCTCCTCTAGACCCTTTTACCATACCTAGAGGAAAGCTGTGCAGAACAGCAGAGTGAACTGCAAGGTATTGTTGCCTTAGCATGAAATAAATCTTTGTTGTTTAAAGCCACTGAGATAACAAGAGTTTAAATTGTTTCCCCTCAGAATAGCTAAAGCTACCTGAATATAAAATTTAAGACTCACTAAAATTAAATGAACTTTGCTGTTGAAATAATTATAATTGAAATAACTATAATTTAAGGCATTATTTTTCAGTCATATTTGAGATTCAATAAATGTTTGACTCAATGTCACAGCTTAAAAAATTGTTCAAATTAATTTTTAAGAGCTATATGACTACATTTTATCTTTTTAACTAGAAATAAAGGCAAAAACAAAACTGCAATGGAATAATAATTGCTAACAGGTCTCTGCAGGGAAAACATTTTCTAAAGAGAAAAAAATTATCACTTTGGGTAATGTTATTGCACAGCTCTTCCTTCACCATTGCCTTAATATTACCATAAATATTAAGAACACTGACTAAGCTTCTTCCTGTTTTATACTCCTGTATGCAGGTTTGCCCTCTTCACTGTATTTTACTTTTAACAACTGCCCAGGGAAGAATATTCTCCAGCAGTAGTAACACCTGGACTGAGTCTATATCTCAAGAATGTCCTCTCATTTTGAATGCAAAAACAGACTACTAATTATTTCAGGTGATAAGCAAATGTCCACCTTCTCAAGATCTGTTTTGGGTGTATCTCTCAGACAATTTTGACAAAACATCACAGTCTAAATTTGTAAGATTATAAAACTTCAAAATATTAAGTCAAATGAAAAGTTAAGAGGCATCTAAAGTAAGTAATTATGCAGTTTCACTTCTTAGGGTTTTCTTACATAGATCTAATTTAATTTAAGGCAAATATAATGGTAAATATGTGATCTTAATTTAAAGGCATATTTATTCAGAGGAATTTATATTAGTTTCTAGATTCAATTTTAATACTGTACTTAGGTAATCTTTTTATTTTATTAAGATATTAGATATTAAATAAAAAGATATTTAAAAAATTTTTATATTTAAAATCTTTTTATTTAATATTTTTTATTTAAAATTGAAGTACAATTTTATATTTCCAAATGTGTCTGAAAATAAAAAATTCACAAGACGTTCAAAGAGTATGAAGCTATGAGCAATATTACTAAATTTTCATTTCTGAGCCTAAAGTGAGTAGGATGACATTATACCTGTCCCTTGATCAATCTAAATATCATCTTTTCCAAATGAGAGGGGTAGATCAAGAAAAACTTTCTCAGCAACAGAATCCAAAACTAGCAATAATTAAATGATTTTCTCTCTGGGTCCAAAAGGGAAACAACAGAGAAGTAAACAAAGCTAACCACCTCTTGTTACCTAACTAAGTCTGAGAAATACAAGGCAATGGTAGTGATAACAATAATAAATACACACATACACATGCACGTGCCTGCACACACCTACACCATGCCTTGCAGGTGTCAATGGTAGCATATACTATGGTTATCCTCTGCTCATTTCTTTATATTTCATTTGTTTAAATTTTTACCTTTTTATGTTTTAATTTACAGACATAAGTTTTCTTATTTTTAGTGAAGTCTTTGTTTCGATGAATTCAAAGTCTTGTGACAACCACCATAAATATAGAATAGTTCCATCAGTCAGAGAAAATTTCCCCACGTTGCCCCTTTATGATCAACCTCTCATATACTCCCAATTCCTGAACCTATTACTTATAGACTTTTTTCTCTGTGCTTATGGTTTTGCATCTTCCAGATGTTATATATACAGAGAATCATACAATAGCCTTTTGTATCTGACTTTTTTCATTTGGCATAATTCATTTGAGATTCATCCATGTTACTGGTTTATATCAATAGTCCATTCCTTTTTATTGCAGAGTATTATTATTTTTTAAAGATTTTATTTATTTATTTGACAGACAAAGATCACAACAAGTAGGCAGAGAGAGAGAGGAGGAAGCAGGCTCCCTGCTGAACAGAGAGCCCGATGTGGGGCTTGATCCCAGGATCCTGGGATCATGACCCAATCCGAAGGCAGAGGCTTTAACCCACTGAGCCACCCAGGCACCCCGTAGAGTATTATTTTATTGAATGGATATACCATAGTTAGTTTATCCATCCACATCAGTTGTTTACAATTTGGAGCAATTATGAGTAAGGCTGATGTAAATAGTCACTATAGGTTTTTATGTACACATAAACTTTTGTTTCTCTTGGACAAACACTCAAGAGTGGAATTGCTGAATCTTGTGGAACAAATATATTTAACTTTGTAATAAACTGCCCAATTGTTTTTCAAAGTAGTTGCACCATTTTGCAATCCCAACAGCAATGAATGAGAGTTACCATTGTTCCACATCCTCACCAGAATTGCTATTGTCAGTTTTTTGTTACTTTGTTTTTTCTTGTTTTATTTCAATCATTTTAATATGTGTGTAATGGTACCTAGCTATGATTTTAATTTTCATTTCCCTAATAACAAATTATGTTGATTATCTTTTCAAATGCTCATTTTCCATCCTTATATCTTCTTTGGTGAAGGTCTATTCAAATATTTTGCCTACTTTTGAATAGGGTGATTTTCTTACTTTGGAGTTTTGAGTCTTTTTTTTTTTTTTTTTAACATGTTCTATGGCTACTTCTGAATTGTAAATTACAACAGGCATTAAATCTCCAACCAGGATGTTATCAATAAATTCTTATACATAGGTTAGATGGCTTGCTTAGAATATTATAGCAAATCTGTTGTAGCAGTAAATAAAATCTATGTTTTAGCTAAAGATGATTTTTTCTTTTTTTAAATTTTTAAAAAAGATTTTATTTATTTATTTGGCAGAGAGAGAGCACAAACAGAAGGAGTGGCAGGCAAGGGAGAGGGAGAATAGGCTCCCTAGTTCCCCAATGAGCAGGGATCATGACGTAGGGCTCCATTCCAGGATCCCAGGATCATGACCTGAGCTGAAGGCAGACACCTAAGCAACTGAGCCACCCAGGAAACCCATAAGGATTTTTTTCTACCTCAGGTCCATCTGAGAGGAGCATAAATTGGTATACCTTTCTACGATTTTATCAGTGTTTACCAAAACTTAAAAATGTACACACCCTTTGACCTAGTAATGCCTTTTCTTAAATAATTTGGCATAGCTATATACAAATAAATAAGTATGGGACATGCCTTCCAACACTGACACTACTTAAAATTTCAAAAATGGTGGACTGGGTAAATTATTTATGGCACAGGCATACCAAGGAATACCACAGTTCTATTAAACATGATGTATGAACTTATTGACTTAGGATGATGTTCTGACTGACATTCTAAACTTATTTGAAAATAGGTATTAGGAAAATTGTGTGCACAGTTTGACCCATTTTTAAAGTAAAAATTTTATGTGAATATACTCATTCAGTAAATATTTACTAAGTGTCTTCCATTTGCCAGAAACTGTGCTATGCACAGCTAATACAGAGATAAGCAACTTTCTTCTCAGAAAAAGAAAAAAAAACCATAAAAATTCATTAGACCTTATGGATAGAAAATAAAGTGACAATTTGAGGGATAAAAAGAAAATCATTATCATGCAAAATATGGATCTGAAAGTCCAAAATAAATCAATTTACATTCATCTTCAGAGGCACCTGGTTAGCAAGGTAAATGAAGGACAAATTATACTATAAAGATTGAATGTGTGGGTAGAAACAGGGAGAAACTGGTTTTGGCATCACTCACAAAGACGGGTTCAAATCCTAGTTATGTCGGTTTCTGCCTATGCAAACTGAGGCAGAATACTTAAACTCATCTATAAAATGATATATTACAATTACTATGTGAATTAATAAAATAGTCCAAGTAAGGCAGCATAATGGCTCTCACAGGTACAAAATAAATTTTAGTCATTATCATTATTATTACCCTTATCCGTGTGAATAAATAGTAGTGATTGTCAGCCAGGCATACCAATAGAAATTATAGAAAAGTTACTAAGAACTAAATAGCAGTATGAATAATTTTGTCTGCATCTAAAGTGGATTTTTACTTCTAGGCATTTAATTTTTAAAAGTTACGTTTCTTTACATTATTTATCTTTATTAAAAGCAAATATTTTGTGGGGATAGTAGAGGTGGAGAGATCATTTGAGATATATTACTCATAAATATTATGTACTTTTTTTTTCATCTTTAATATAATTTTTTATTTTTTATAAACATATATTTTTATCCCCAGGGGTACAGGTCTGTGAATCACCAGGTTTACACACTTCACAGCACTCACCAAAGCACATACCCTCCCCAATGTCCATAATCCCACCCCCTTCTCCCAAACCCCCTCCCCCCAGCAACCCTCAGTTTGTTTTGTGAGATTAAGAGTCACTTATGGTTTGTCTCCCTCCCAATCCCATCTTCTTTCATTTATTCTTCTCGTATTATGTACTTCTATATGGAAAGGAAAGGAAAAATTTAGCTATTAAAGAATTACATTTGAATATCAGAGCAGCAATATTGGCATTCCTGAAATAAAATACTTGGTTTACAAATAATAGGAAGGTTGCAAAATGCTTTGAGATCCTACAGAATCTACCAGCTATACTTAAGGGGTCAGTAATGACCACAATTACATATGGATAATACAAGAAAATGAGTCTCACACCCTAATCCTTAATGATACCAGAAAGAAAAGGTTATGTATTGGCCAGTTTGTTAGCATTTTCATCACATTACAAATCTGTTCATGAAAGATAATGCAGCTACTACAAAGAAAATTAAAAGATAAGAGCAGTCTTGGGCTCTATAAAACTTAAGATAAAGATGTTATCTCTGAGGTCTCCACTCAGTGCATATGCACTAAGCCTCTGCAATTAGCATTGGCAGTTGATTTTACAAAAACGAGCTACTGAAAGGATGCCATATCAAGTAAGGGAATGCTTTAGACAGAATTAGACAGAAAATAATAAAGAAAGCAAGGGGGATAATAACAGGGATTTGTAGAGCATGTTTTGATTGCAAACTGGTTACCTAAGAGTGGTTTTTGCACTTCTCATTATGCTGCCATTTGCTAAATTCTTTCAACTTGAAGAGATAAATATCCATAAGACAGAAATTCTTCAAATATCTTGCTGAAATTATTGATTATATGATATAGGGCAACTATAACAATGTTTTTATTATTTCCCCTTTTTATACTCTTCTAGCTGTATTTTCAGGTCAGAAGAAAAATGAGAATGGTTAATGCCACATCAGAGAGACAGTTTCAAAGATCTGTCCCCTGTGGTCTTCCAATCCCACTCTCTGTCTCTATAATTCAGGAAGAAACAAGACTACCTGTTTCATTCTAACAACTTGATAGCTTTCCTCCTTGAGCTAACAGATTTTAAAGTCAGTCTTCAGTACATTAGACAAAGAATACGGTTGAAGATCTGGTTTCTGAGATTCTTAATAATTAAACGTGAATTGGCTATCCCTAAAGACTTTTCTCCTTCTAAACCCCTTTGCATTTAGTTTCTTCAAACAAAGCGAAATTTTCAAGGCTGTTTAACTATTAATTGCAAATCCCTTAAAGACAGAGGCTACTTATCTTTTTCTATCCTTTGCACCAAACAATGGCTACCTATACAGTAAGTACTCAATACATGTGCAAGGAAAGGGACAAAGAAGAGGGAAGAAAGTGCTTCCTTTGAAGAATTCCTGCTGTGAAATAACTGGATAGAGCACTGGCCTGAATGCCAAACCTGTTCATGCTTAAGGAATTTTAAAAGTTAAACTGAATTTTCTGCTTTAATTTAGCCATGAATATGAATTTAATATAAATTATGTAAAGCTTATCATAGCTGAGCCAACATGTAGTTACAGGAAACACTTAGTACTATGGTTTTCAGTCTCTGTCCTTCTTGCCATTATTCCTAACAATGTCATTTATTGAAATCACCATTATTTCTTTTTTAAAAAACATAAAATTATTCTCAAACCTTAACAAAACAAATGAAACAAAACTGAAATCTTTCAATAATTTCAGGATAAATTTAAAAATTGATAATTTAATTGCAAAGTGGTAGAACATTTTGCCCACTGTTAAACCTTAGCTGACTGGATGGTATTAGCCTAGCTATAATTCCCAATAAACTTCACTCTAACTTTTCTTTGCTCACTTCATTCTGTTTGTAAAAGGTATACTATAGAGACAAGATGGCGGGGAAGTAGGAGGAGCCACCACAGGCGATCTGTTGGAAAGTAATATCCCAATACTAGAGTGCCCTGCGCCTGGGGACCAACATGAACTCCGGAGTCTGGTAGAAAGCACTCAAAAAGAGCAAAGGATCACTGGGGGGAAATTGTGGGAATTGGGGTCTTGGGGACAGGGGCTTAAGTCCCCAGATCCAGGACAGCCACCCCTGGCGCAGAGCCAGAGAGAGTGCAGCAGAGAAACCAGGTCATGGTCCCTGAACCACCAGCACGCCTGAGAGTGCGTGGCGCCCAGCTCCCATGAGGGGCTGGGAGCCTTGCCAGCCAACAGAAGCACAGCCTTTTTGCAGTCCCAACGTGAGTGCCTACCATGCCATCAGAGTTCCAGTCGTGCCCCGCGCCCTTCCCTGGGAGAGGTGCGCACAGGTGCCAGCCCGGTGCTCTCGGACAGGAAAGACCAGGCACTCCCAGCCCGGGCCAGCAGGAAAATCTCAGTGTGTGATTGCTGCTTGGAACTTCTCTAGAAGTCTGGAGCTGCCCAGACAGCCGCTGCTGCCATGGTTTGGGGTACAAGCAAAAAATCCTGAGTCCCCAGGGACCAAGACTGGGAACCTGCTCTGCCAGCAGCCAAGGGGGGAATTTATTTGGGCTCTGCAGCCAGATTGAGGCTTCTCTCTGAGAGGGAGGTCAGGGTGCAGTTTGCTTTCCTCTAAACCTACAAAAACCATCAAAAGCGGTCAAGGCGAGAGAGAAAAACAAAAGTGAACAAATATAAAAACCTCCAGAGAACAAAAGCCTGAAAAAACCAGTTTCCTCAGAGCCCACCCCCTTGAGGGGGGCTGGAGGACTTAACTGAGAGAAGATCATTGACTGAAAACCCACGTGGCAGGCACCTCCCCCAGAAAACCAACCAGGAAAGGAAAAGAAAAAAAAAAGACGATCCCACAATTCTGGCTCATTTTTTTACATAGTTAATTTTTTATTATTATGTAGATAATTTTTTTAACCTATTTACGGTCACAGTGAGATGTCCAGTACATCAAATTCCATAATAACCTTCTAACCTGA
>NC_081569.1:91970161-91983857 GCF_022355385.1 Mustela nigripes
GCATAACAAATAGCATGGATGACATGGGGAGTTAGAGAGGAGAAGGGAGTTGGGGGAAATTGGAAGGGGAGGTGAACCATGAGAGACTATGGACTCTGAAAATCAATCTGAGGGTTTTGAAGAGACTGGGGGGTGGGAGGTCGGGGTACCAGGTGGTGGGTATTATAGAGGGCACGGATTGCATGGAGCACTGGGTGTGGTCAAAAATAATGAATACTGTTATGCTGAAAATAAAAAATAAATTAAATGAGCTTACTAAAAAAAAAAGGCATATTATAAAAAAAAGTATCTGTCTATATCACTCAGATAATTTACTACAGAAACATATGTATAGGTTTTTAAAGTACTTTGTTATATTCTGCTATAAGATAAATTATAAATATGAAAGGATCACTGAAATACTGTTATGGTTCTTCCATTAGTCTCAAATGCATGGCTTCATAACAGCAAAGTAATCCCACTATAAAATCACATTAAATATTGCCTAGAATTATTTATCACACAAATTAAGTTTTACTTAATCTATAGCCATTGTCTGCCTTCTGTATAATTATTAAACACACCTTAGTTTCAATGTTATCTTATTTTTCATGAATTTAGAATGTTTTACTGAGTTAGATAGCATCAACTACAAAATAAAATAATCTATAAAAATCACACAGTGCACAGTTGATTTCAGGTAAGAATGTTAATCTTCAGAAAATCTTTTTAGAGATTTATTTATTTTTCTCTACTCTTGGTTTAGGCTAATGTTAATCTGATTTCTAAATTTAGTATCCCAGAAGTATCCTTTATTAAAACTTAAAATAGTATATGTTTTTAAGATTTTATTTATTTATTTGACAGAGATCACAAGTAGGCAGAGAGGCAGGCAGAGAGAGATAGAAAAGGAAGCAGGCTCCCCACTGAGCAGACAGCCTGATGTGGGCCTCCATCCCAGGACCCTAGGATCATGACCTGAGCCAAAGGCAGAGACTTTAACCCACTGAGCCACCCAGGTGCCCCTAAAACTTAAATAGTATTTTAAAAATTAAAAATATTTGAAACTTTCATTCATAGCCTATATTTTTAGTACAACTAAACTAATAAAAAGACCTATGAGTACTTTCTTGCCTTTTCTTCTCCCGTATCTCCTATCCCTGATCCTTTCATTACTACAATGGCTAGTGAGGAACTGAGTTCCTGGAGAGCCCTCCTGTGTTTTTATAAAGAGAGCCATCAATCCAGTGTTTTCCACCCTAGAATGAGGATTTGAGACCATATGCTTTCTAAATTGTTAGTTCAGAATATTCCTTGATCTGGGTTTCTGCACAGCTGGTAGTTCTCACAGAGACAAAAATGTCTGCATTCTTGACTGACTGTTTTAGTTTTCAAATTTCAAAATTTGACATCATGTAATTAATTAACTCAAATACATGATAAAATAGAATAAAACTGAAGGTTTCAAGTCAATAGCCTTTGTATGGTTGTTTCCTGGAACAAATGACATTTTACTACATTTAATATATTTACAACAGTCATTTTTGGATTCAGAAGACCTAATTTAAAGTATGATTCTCACACTGGCAATGTAAGCTCAGGCAAGACAGAGTGATTACTAAAGCCTATTTTAGAGCTAAAAAACACAGAAACTCAATGAGATTAAGGGATTTAATGACTCTTTTCCTAATTGACAAATTCAAATAAAATAATTGTGTTGCCTGTAATATAATCTGTAATATTAAATATTATTTTATTAATGTCTTACTGTTACATCATTATTACATTATATATAATCATATTTCTTAATATAATGTTACCTATATATATTATTGTAAATCTATGATATTATCATTACTTAATTAGTACCTCTATTAGGGGAAGGTCAGAGCAATAGATCTCTGATTGGTGAATCAAGCATAAATAAAATTCTTAGTCCTGGCTTTTAATGAATGTTTCTATGATTACTACATTATTGCAGATTATTGTGTGATGATGCACAAGACTACACACAAGGCTCCAGGAGATGATACTGAGGAAACCCTGAATCTCCCCTCATTACAAAAGAATCATAAATGTCTCTGAATAAATGTCCTGAAGTTTCTAGGAACTGATTCATATTCAAGTAAGTTTTTAGAAGAATATTGCGTGCAAATTTATTATTACATCAAAATTTCTCTAAGTTCATTAAGACATGAAGGTAGGGGCGCCCGAGTGACTCAGTTGGTTAAGTGTCTGCCTTTTGCTCGGGTCAAGATCCCAAGGTCCTGGATTTGAGCCCCATATTGGGCTCCCTGCTCAGTGGGGAGCCTAGTTATTCCTCTCCCTCTCCTGCTTCACCCTCTCCCTCTCTCCTCATGCTCTCACTCTCTTTCTCTATCTCAAATAAATAAATAAAATCTTTTAAAAAAGACATGAGAGCAATATTTCACTATAAATAATTTTAAACATATTCTCAAATATACCTTTCAACACAAATATTTTCTTCTCCTTGGGTTCCTATACCTTATTATCTTTTTCCTAGTAGAGGAACTACCTATAAACCACCTCAGGAAAATCTAGTTCAAAAGTTCCACTTCCCAGAAATAATAATTTAAAAACAAAAAAAAAAGCAAATCAGCAGCTGTACACTTCTCCTGAGTTAATTTCAAAACTATTCCTTTGTTATGACACTTAAATCATATCACAATATTCCTCTAAACATCGTATTTCCTGCAGTGAATGATATATATAAGAAATTCCAGTGCACACAGTAAAAGGCAGAAATGAAAAAAAATGTATTTTATTGATATGGAAGATGTATATTTTGGCAATAGCATCACATGAGTTCCTTAAGAGCAATGAACATCTGCTTCCTTTCATTATGACTGTCTTACAATTTCAAATGTCCATGTGATAGTGTTTCTATATATTGGAAATGCAATGTTCAAGAAAAATTCTGCAATACTTCCTATAAAAGTATAGGCAAGAAATAATTTTTAAAATGATATATGAGGGCATCTAGGTGGCTCAGTCATTAAGCGCCTGCCTTTAGCTCAGGTCATGGTCCCAGGATTGAGCCCCCACATCAGGCTGCCTGCTCAGTGGGAAGCCTCCTTCTCTCCCACTCCCCCTGCTTGTGTTCCCTCTCTCACTGTCTCTCTCTCTCTCTCTGTGAAATAAATAAATAAATAATCTTTATTAATAAAATAAAATAAATAAAATGATGTATGAAAAGTATAAATAGATATTAGGGAATAAGATTTAAATGCATACTACATACATGATTTCTTATCATCAAACTTTATTACCCAAGTATCTTGATGGCTTCATTAGAAAACAAATAGTTAAATAATTTTAACTTTAAGGGGATGTAAAAAATATCTAAGTTTATTCCAGTCACAAAAAGGTAAATCTAATAAATACAAGTGAGATTTTTACAATGTTTGCTAAAAGGATTACCAAAGTTATGTCTTCTATTTCTAAATCAAATTTGGGTTTAACTTAAGGTACTTACTTAATAACCCTACCTTTTAAAATCTGGCACATTTACCTAAAATAATTTTATAGTTTTCATTTTCAATTTGTTTGAGGAGATTCAGGTACTTTATTGTAGAGCATTTTGACAATTCCACAGATTAGAGGATATAAATTATTCCTTTTGTTCTGATTCTAACAGAGCATGTTAAAGCCCAATCTTCCTATATTTTTCAGTCTGTACTTCACATTATCATTGATTTAGAGTAGTCACTAGTCACCTAACACCTGCCCTGTGTCACCATCTCTGTGCCTTATTTCATGTGACTTCTCTTTGTATGGACTGCTCCTGAATCCATTTCTGACTGCTAAAATTGTTCTATCCTACAATGCCATCTCAAGAATCCCTTTGAGATGCAGCCTTCCTAGGTTTCTTCCCCTCCCCAGTCTTAATAAAATATGATCACTGTCTCCTTGGAAGCATCTCATCACTCTGAACCTTCCTAAGACATTTATTATATTCTTATGTCCCTTTTGTGCTATTTTTAACAGTGCATTTTCCTTAGATCTATTCCCCATTATATTCATTATGGATCCACTCTTATATTCAACATGTACAACATATAATGAGCATCTTCTATGTATATATAGTCTGTGTGCCATGATTTAGCTCAATGAAGATGAAGATGACATTATCCCATCCTCATGAAATTTACCTTGAAGGCATGACCCAGTTATTTTCTTCACCCCTCATGTCTTTCGCAGTATTGTGCATATTTTAGTCAAATGACAGACATTTCTATAACTGAATTAATTCATTATAACTTGAGTGTCAGCAGCATACAAAAAATAAAAAAATACATTTGGTAATTTGATATGTTGTGTGAAACCATTAATACCTGATATAAAGTCAGTGTTTCCCTCTAAAAATTAACATGGTAAAAGTAATTACTTTTTTTCCTTAACTTTGCGGATGCTACCTAATATGAATAAAAATTGAATGTCACGCAGGCTAATTTAAAAAATAATTTTTTTACAGGACTGTCCTATCCTAGAGGCAAGATCAAACTTAATTAACATCATTAGAGGTTCCTTAAACACATTAAATTTTATAAAGCACCCTCTGGGTCACATTATATGCTGCTGTATAAAACAGAAGGGGGATAAACTAAATTCAAGTCAAATCACAGTAGTTCCAGCAATTAAAACTGTTTTCAAATAATTTACAGATACATGTACTGCATAAAGTTATTATTCCATGCACAAGTACACAACATGAAGTTGTAATACTGACAGATTATCTGGCAAATTTAAATTAGAGAATAATTTCAACTGTTTATGTATTTCCTCCCTCCATAATTTGCATATAATCATATACATAGGACTTATTCCAGAAAGTCCCCTTAAAAGACCAATTTTTTGCTTGATTTTGGATTATCTACCTTGTGCAGGACAAAGAAATTACGAATACCCATAACTGACTGCTTCTGAAAAATTACTTCTCATTTGCGATGAGAGATAATTTTGTATCTTGCGTGTATAAAAGGCCACAATTTCCTGACTAAGCAGAAAGATAAAAATAACACAAAGCCCCTTACCTATTAAGCAAAGTATTTTTTACTTTACTAATTAAAAAAATAGGTCATGTGCAAAAATACACGCATGCACATTCCACTATCAAACTATTGAGATATTTTAAAAGTTCTTTACATTCCTTGATGGAATTTATAAAGAGATATTTTCACCCTATATTTGAATTTACTCTCAGTCAAATCTTGGGATCTTTACTCAGACTGCCACTATATTTACATGTTTCTAACAGGAATCTACTCTAAGCATTTTCCTAAGCACCACTTCATTACAGGTGAAGTGATAGCCAGAATACATTGTTTTGAACTAACACCTGCAAATAAATGAGAAGATGGTGAAATGATTGCACTTATTTATTGAAAAGTTATTTTTTTCTAGAATAATAATGGCTTCTAAAACTTTAAGTGACAACTTAGAGATAACATAAATTCTATTATCCATTAAACACAAGCAAAGAATTGTTAAGAAAATGTTATTTTCCTTATTTTCTGTGGAAATGTTTATGCTAAAAAGCATATCCAGGAGTGTCTTGTAGACAACAGATTAGAGTGTGTGTGTGTGTGTGTGTGTACACATGTAAATACATGCACACTACAGGTATGGCATCTGGCAACTTAAAAATCTTTTCCTATTACTGAAGAGTTCCCAGGTTGCAGTATTTTGCCCTAAATGGTTCTTCTGATAGTATTATTGATCTTGGTGTAAAGTTCTGAATTAGGATCAGTACACATATTCTGTAAAGGCCCAGGTAGTAGATATTTTAGCATTTGTAGGCTGCTTCTGGTCTCTATTGTATATTCTTCTGTGTTTTCTTAAAAACTCTTTTAAAAAGTGAAAACCATTCCTAGTTCCTCTACTATTCAAAAACAGGACACAAAACAGTTTTGGTCTGTGGGGCATAGTGTGCTGACTCCTGCTTTAAATTATCAATAGCCAGTAAAGCATGTTGCAAGTTAAATAATAGGTTTCAGTAAATGTTTACCATATAAAATTCTTTTATTATTTTTTAATGGAATAAAATCAGCAGACCTGGATTTACATTAGAAGGACCTTCTAAATTCTGCTTCTTCTATGAACTTCACTTTAGACTGTAGTTACCTACTCACTCATGAGCTCAGCTGCTACACAGTGCTCAAGGATCAAGAAGTTTAACCTTTCAATATTTCTAAAGCTCACTGGGTGTGGTGCATAAATAATGAATCTTGGAACACTGAAAAAATAAAATAAAATTTGAAAGGAAAAAGAAAAACTCACTAGTTCTCTGTACTCTGTCCTCACCCAATCTTCTTTCTTGATTTTCCTCTCTCTCTCTCTCTCTCTCTCTGCTCTTGTATCACACACACATGCACACATTCTTCCCTGCATCAGACAGACACAGAGCAGCTTGGTGGAAACTATCTTCTACACATGAGGAAGTTTGGTGGCAGTTTTAAGCTGTGTGTTTTTAGCTATGTCACTCCAGCCTTCAGACAATCCAATCCTTATGCTTTCTTCTGTCTAGCCTTCTTGATAAAGGGGAATTTTCTATTTCATTGAACAAATATTTATCAAGTTCCTGTTAGGACCACACCAAGATTCCCAATTTTAATGCTGATATGAATCACCCTGGAATGTTGTTAAAATTCGGATTCTGACTCAGTGGTCTAAAGTGGAACCTGTGGTTTTGTATTTCTAAGGAGTTCCCAAGAGATGCTGATGTTGAGGGTTTTGTCAGCCATATTTTGGGAAGAGTCAGGAACACACATGAGTATACAGGTGATTACAACACTTACAGTGCTAGCTGAGGGAAATGTGCTGTGGAAGCATATAAACTTGGACATAACACATTTCAAAAACTCGGGAAAAACTTCTCAAAGACATAAGAACAAACTTTTTAGGAAGAGTGGCGGTTGTGCAGATAAAGGGCAGAGAGGGAGGGAACGATAAGAAGGGAAAGAAAGGAGGGGCTGGAATTCCTGGAAGAAGAAAAAGACCCTGCAAAGCAGATTTTTAGTGGCTATCAGAAAAAAAAAAAAGTGAAATAGCAGGGCAATGAGTAATCTAGAAGACAAAGAAATGAGTAAAGAGGAGAGTGAAAATCAGTGGTTCAGTTTAGAAAAAAAGTTGAAAAGTATTCATTAGAGTTAACAACAAAGATACATTTGGTAATGTTGGTGAAAACAATTTTAGTACCTGGATGAACACAAAAGCTAGAGCACAGCAAGTTAAAGAGTGTTTGGGGATAAGGAAGGCAGAACTAGCTAAGTTGTGTTTTTATGAGGTAGGAGGCTAAAGTCTGTTTAAATTCTTTTGGGAAGAAGGAAACAGGGAGAAATTAAAGACACAGGAAAGAGAGGAAAAAGGCAATACAATAAACTTCCTGAGAAGGAGGAAGATGAGATCCAGACCAAAACCAGGAAGGTTATTTTAGGAGATTTCTCAGTATACTTCATTGTAACAGGAATGAAGAAGAGAAAAATGAATGCTGATTTAGCGGAATCTGTTAGTAGAAAGCTGGAGTGCCTCCCTGTGGCTTCTATGATCATTGGAAATTAGAAATTACATTTATATGACAGAAAAGGCAGCAAGACCAGGAGTTTCAAAAGTTATGGAATACGGAAAAGAAATTTTACAGATAAAAGAATAAAGAATTCCCATTAGCATTGGATCCCTCAATTGTCCTATGCTTCTAGAGCAGAAAAGACTATAGATATGACAGTGGTCCTAATCTGCATTCCCTTCCACACTAGAGGGAACCCTGTTTTCCTTTTGTCAAAGTAGAACTTCTAAACCAGGTCCTGGTGTTCTGGATGGAGTTCACTCTACCTTCCCTGTTCCAAAGCCTGAGGCCCTCCGTTCACATCCTACTCTTTGGACCTAAACTCCCAGGTTATTTGTTCAGACCTCGAGTTAACTATGTCCTAGAAGACTTATTTCTCAAGTCCTCTCATTATTCCACGCTTACTCAGTTCTAATCCCTATGATGAAGTCCCAGAACCTAAGTCAGGTTCGGTGGGGTGAGGAGGTTCGGAACCGACGACTAAAGAAAGAATTCTTAAGACGTCATTGGTGCAAAAGGTGATTTATTAGAGCACGGGGACAGGGCCCGTGGGCAGGCAGAGATGCAGCTGCCCCGGGTTGTTAGGAGTGGTTGGTTATATACACAGGAGTTGGGTAGGTGAGGACAAAGGGGTGTTCAGAAGGGCTATTGAGGCAAAGAATACTATCAGGATATTGAAGGCTTAGTTGCTATCAAGTAAAGACAATTGGAAGTCTGGTGGAATGTTACATTCCTGCTATCAAGCATCCTTGTTAATGAGATTTAGGTTTAGAAGAAATTTAACTTTATTTACTTTTCCTTCTACTTCCACCTCCTTCGGTTTTTATGGAGGGGAGGGTGACATTAGGCTTGAGAAACTGAGTTCTGAGTCTTTGGAAATTGGCCTATTGATAAGGTAACTTCTTTGTTGTAATCTCAAGGACATTTGCAAACCAAGGGAGACTCCTGTCTTGCAGGATTGTGATCTCAGCAAGTTAACTATTTATCATTTTATGGCAGTCAAGGGTGCCTGAGGAATGCTACACCTATGGAGGGGAGCGGATGAAGGGGGGGGTGCAAGGTGTCAGCTCTTGTTTTGTCCTCAGCCAGCCTCCTGCTCCCTCATCACCTACACTTACACAAAGATATACATAAGCACACACACACACTTGGTTAAGCTCAAAACTCTCCACTTAGCTACCTACTAATGCTAATAGATATCAATTGCTATTCGTATAGTCAGGGCTGCACTAAATGTCTTCTGGAGGAATCTCTGACAGTCACACTTCTAAGGATGTTAAGTTATCTCCGAATGACATTTTGATAAGGTTATACGTCTTATGTGCAGAAATCCTCATATTTCCATTTACTCATTGCCGGTTGCAGTGCAATCTTTAACCACTCAACCTAACTTTGGAGAAGAGTTACAGAATGTTGTATTTTCTTTATAATACAAGCTTTTGGTTAAGGATCACATCTGACAAGGATCTAATAAAATCAGTCATAGACATATGAGTGACTTTTCTGAGAATAAAAATCTGGAGCTTGAATTTTGTTCACAAATGCTATCATAAGGCTTTACATAGGACAGAAAAGTTTCTAGAACAGGGTTATCTGAAAGAAATTAATTTATGGAATGATCAAATTTCCTCTACCTAGATTAGCAGAAAAATATATGTGGGGCAAGGAGGAGGTCAAAACAGTTTATTATCCACAATTATTTTAGGAAAGCAATACAGCATATTAATTCTAAATGTGGCCCCTCCCAGCACCACCCTGATTTTATTATTTAGGCAAATTAACCTCTTTAAGCCTCAGAGCCTCCCTTTGTAAAAGGGGGATATTAATAATACCTACTTCATAACATAGTTGCAAGGTTTAAAGAGGAAATTCTAAGGCCTGAGGCAGTTCGCCCAGGCAGGGAGGTGCATCCCATTACTGACGTTTAGAATTGCCCGAGTGCTTGATGATAACAAATAGAAGACTGATTTTCACTTAATTGTGTAATTGTTTTTAAACTCTCTACAGACAAATCACATCCTTTTTGTTTGCCCCTTAAAGTAGACCACATCTACAGCCTGTGCTTACAGGCCTTGTCTATAAATGGATAATTGTTATTATTTTGTTAATGACATCCTTTCTCTTACCCCAAAAGATTAAATTTGCCAGTCATTAACTCGATAAAAGGTCTACTGCCCATGAATGGTGGTTGTAATATTTTAATGAAATGTGTATCAAGTCCTTAATTTACACTCATAGAAGAATGAAAAAAACAAATAATGTTGATGATATAGCATTTTAAAATATAAATTTCTGGAAAAATAAAACCTGTATTTTATACTGTTAATTTATGTTACTTAATATTGAGTTAAGTTAGGCCAGAAAAATGTGCTCCTGTGAAATGGAATTGAGTGTGTTCATATCCTGAAGTACAAATATACCTTAATTCCTTGAAGACAACTAACGCACTGATATGAACCAAATTCAGTGCAGTCTGGGGAGAGTTAGACAGCCCCTTACATGTTTACAAAAAGGCTGTAAAATTCTGGTTATCTACTTCATCTCTCTATTTTGCATCCAGGCATTTCCTGAGTTCTAGGACACAGAACGACCAAAGCAAATAGTTCAGCTCATGCACAAGCCTCTGACCTCTACTTTTCCAGAAAAAGGAAAGTAGAACATCCCTTCTATGAGATCTTCAGAGATCTGTTGAGTTTTAGGCCTTTGCTCCCTGAGATGGGCTTAGGCCTTTGCTCCCCCAGATGGGCTTCCACTTTCAGGGAAACGTGTTTAAACCAAACCTCCTGAAAAGGAAATCAACCAATCTTCCTTCCTTCCTCTCTCCTTCACTTGCTCTTTCTCTTCTCTACCTCTCTGCCTCTCTCCTCTCTTGTTCTTTCACACGTGAGCACACACACAGACATACTTGTGGATGCAGTTTTCTTTTCTCCTGCTAAAAATAAATATTTAACAAGCATCCAAGTTTAGCACCTAAAACGTGAGAATGTTTCTCAAAAGTAACTTGTGGACAGTTGTGTTTTGCTTTTCATTTTTATCAACATGTGTTTTCCTGACATATCTATTGTTTTAGAAATCTATAATTAGTAAAACATAAACCCACTATTTTTATTTTCCATCTGCCAGATGCCAAGTTCTCTCTAGAGTCTCTCAAAGAACAGAAGCCAACATGGTTCTTTTCATTTGCATTCTTGTTTACCAGAGTGGGTGATAATGACAGTTTAAATGAATAGCCACAGCTCAGAGAAATGTTTGTTTTTTTATTGTTACTGGGCTATGATCAGGAAAAGCCCAGGGGTAAAACATAAACCAGTTTCAAAAAATGGTATCTCACTGTTTACTTAATTTTTTAAGAATCTGCTATTTTAAATTTTAAGAGTATTTTCTTTACTTACTGAAGCAAATTCCACCTAATCTTAAGCTATTCTCACGCTACAAATGAGATGACTCTGAATTTGAGTATATCATTTCAACAGTTATCATTCTCTTTAATAAAAGAAGGTATTTGAAAATAACTTGGAAAAAATGTGTCCCTTACAAGAGTTATTAACGGAACAGAAATATGACTTTGAGGTGCACATAGAGGTGACATGAATTTAAGAAAAAGAAATAAATGACCTAATTATTCCCATACGGTAACCTGTGCCTATATTACAGTCACCTAATGATTTAGTTTCCCTACCAACTCAGCTCTCTAGTTTACTCTTTTTGTTTAGTGTTTTTTTGTTGTTGTTGTTTTTCAAGGAACATTTAATAAGGTAGGTAACATATATTTAACTGACTTGGTACTTTTATGTCTCTGAAGCTAAAGCAAAATATCTTGTTCATTGGGTAAAGATGGCCTGCTTACTGTGTGTACAATGTAGTGCAATTTTTTAAAAATACTGTAATTATAATTTCAGAACTTCAGAATTGGAGTATCCGTATTCTTGTTTCTCTTTTCTCATATGGAAAAAGGAAATTCTTTTTAAAATCATTTGAAGCTTGGACAAAAATTCCATACCTATATTCTTAGAATCACCTTGTAGAATGTTCATGATTCAGATGACACAAGAGAAGCTACAGTTCAATCTATTCGAGAAGATATTCCAGTTCACGATCCAGCTCATTGTCTCGTCAACCAGGAGAATGTAGGTAAAAATCACAGTAGTGCAGGAGGGAAGAAGCTGTCTCCTTACACAACAGTTATCCCTCATGCCAATTTTGCAGCTACCTCCTGTGTTCAAGTCCGCACCCTCAAGCTGACCTGATTCTAAATGTTCTGCCTGAACTTTTAACTAGTGTTTCCTGAAGGTAAGAAGCAGAGTTCTGAGCAAGAACCTTGGAGATAAAGAGCAATGCATCAGCAAATGCATGAACTCCAAGTCGGGCCCTGCCCTTTATACTGGGTTTATATTTAACGAAGCCTTCTCCACTGCCACCTCCACTGCCCCAGCACCTGGAACTACATAGCTGCCATTAGTAGCATTTTTAATAGCTCTCTGGAATATTCTTGTACTTACCACTTAAGACAAGAATACTGAAGTGGAATAAATTATTTTAAAAAGGTATTTCCATCAGTTGAAGATAGTAATATTAGAAAACTAATCCAACATACTCAAACACTAATCCAACATACACTCTGGTTAACTCCCCCCTCTACGTGTTATCATTCCTTTGGATGGGCTGCTGGTTGGCAGCAAGGGGTAGGGAAAACAAATAAAACTAGTTGTCATACTAATAACATAAGCCATTTCACAAAAGCCACTACCTGCAAGTCTTGATTTCTTAGTAAAACTTCTGGGTATGCAATACTCAAAAAATTCATGAACTCACAATTCAATACAATATCTTTTATTTATGAGATATTCTATTTATACACCAATCTTTTGGTATTACTTATTTATAGACCTTGGGACTTCATTCTTTGCTCACAGTGAAAGATCCACCCAAACTTGCCCTTTAACCATCCTTCAATCCAGAAGCCAGCTGGTACAGTTTTGTTACTCCACCTTTAATTACAATTTACATTATTTGTTGTAAAGTGGATCCTTACAACATCATTAATATGATAAAGAGATCCCACAACAGGGCAAACAGCATAAGTGCTTCCCCAGATTAATCTTACATAGATTATCTCTTGCATTTGGTTAAACTCCCACAAAGTTTGCTTTCTTCAGTCTTCTCACAGCAAGAATATAAACCCTAAACATTCTATTCATTCAACAAATACTTACTGATTACTTATTATGTGTCAAGCACTGCCTTAGGTTCTTTGGATAATACACTGATCAACAGAATAGACAATATGCCATCCTTCAAGAATACTACATTCTTTTAGGAGAGAGAGACAATACATTTTAAAATTAATAAATGAAAAAATTATATAATATGATAATAGTAATAAATGTTCTGGAAGAGAAAGTAAAGCAGAGAGTGATAAGAGGGAGAAGAAATGGCTAGAGCTGAACAGAGAGCATTGTTATTTTACCTAATGTGGTTGGATTAGGCTTCATTAAGAAACTGACTTTGGAGCAAAACTTCTCCTATGTTTACCCTTAATTTCTACTGCTGTTCAAAGCATTGTACCCAATTCACTAAATAAGCATTTATATTCTTTACTAATAAAAATGAATACATTCTTCTTTTTTATAATTTTTTAAATTTTTTTATAAACATATAATGCATTTTTAGCCCCAGGGGTACAGGTCTGTGAATCACCAGGTTTACACACTTCACAGCACTCACCATAGCACATACCTTCCCCAATGTCCATAACCCCACCACCCTCTCCTAACCCACCTCCCCCCAGCAACCCTCAGTTTGTTTTGTGAGATTAAGAGTTTCTTATAGTTTGTCTCCCTCCTGATGCCATCTTGTTTCATTTATTTTCCTATCCCCCACACCCCCCACGTTGCATCTCCACTTCCTTATATCAGGGAGATCATATGATAGTTGTCTTTCTCTGATCAACTTATTTCACTAAGCATAAAACCCTCTAGTTCCATCCACACCATCGCAAATGGCAAGATTTCATTTCTTTTGATGGTTGCATAGTATTCTATTATATATATATATATATATATATATATATATATATATTATATATCACCTCTTCTTTATCCATTCATCTGTTGATGGACATCTAGGTTCTCT
>NC_081569.1:92336252-92429455 GCF_022355385.1 Mustela nigripes
GAAAGAAAGAAAGAAAGAAAGAAAGAAAGAAAGAAAGAAAGAAAGAAAGAAAGAGGAAAGGAAAGGAAAGGAAAGGAAAGGAAAGGAAAGGAAAGGAAAGGAAAGGAAAGGAAAGGAAAAAAAAAAGAAAAAAAGAAAGAAAAATGATTTTGAGAGGTGGGGAAAAAGATTTACATACATACATGTAAAGGCTATTAAACTTAATATATGGAGCACACAAGAGAGGATATTCACTTTCTCTTTGTTAAAAGAAACACTTTAGCAAACCTGACTCAAATTTAACTCTTCAGCTCCATTCTTACAATACAGTATAATAGAAACTACTATATAATGTATATGGAGCTGCTAATACTATTATAAACTTTGTAACATTTCCATATTCATGGTTTCTCTGTTTTTTTATCTCCTGTTTATTACCATATGTTTATCAGCAGAAAATTATTAAAATAAACATCCTTTTTGCCTGTGTTCTGACACAGAAAGTATACAGCTGGGAACTGCGACCCATCTCCCCATCACAGTATTCAAAGTGCTAGGTTGGGTATTGTACCTCCTGAGAAGAGAAAGAACAGAGGCACTCATGGAGCCTGCCGGGATCAGGAGCGGCCAGGCTGGGCTCTGGGACTCAGATAGGAAGATCTGTGCAGTATTCTCCAGTAGCTGGGTTCACTCCTTCATTCACAACATTCTTTTCTTTATTATCTCAGAACCTAAAGCACTGACTGGCAGATTCTCCGGAAAAGAGAGGTATAATGAGTGTATTCTTACAACTGAGAGGAGCAACTTAGTGTGTTCCTAGCATACTTGCAGGATGAGCGCTGTTTGGGTTGGAGGGGGGCTCTTTGGGGGAGTATTTTGGCTTGTTTTGTTTATATGTTTAGGTTTGATTTGGATTAGATTTAGATTTAGATTAGATTAGTTACATGTTTTGGTTTGGTCTTGTTTGAGTGGCAGTTTTAATTCTGTTCTTTCACTTCTAATAATGTGTAAACCACTCCATAGATTTGTTTCCAAATTTCCTGCTATCTTCAAGATTTTTTTCTTTCCTCTTACCTATCTTTTCTGCCAATTCTCAAAATCCATTATGATTACAAATATACTTTACCTTTACATGGCATTTAGTATATAAAGTCCTCACCCATGTCATATTCATTTAAACTTTATAATAACCTTATGCAATGTATATTATTATCACCACTTTATAAATTTTTTAAAACTGGAGTTAAAACCAAATTCTTTCTTCTCAGATCTAGCAACATTTACCATTCCTGGGTGCTTGCAATATGCAAGGCTTTGTGCTAGTGCTATATCTGCACTTGGTTCTCAACAGGCCAAGTATAGTAGGGATTATTAATTCTTCTTATGTTACAGATGAGAAAAATACATGCTTTAGCAAGCTCAAGCAACTTGCCAGGAGTCACACAGCTAGTACCTGGCACAGCCAAAACTTTCCCAAGGTTAAATAACCACCAAACGCTAGAACCAGTGCTAGAACCTAGGCTTTCTAATTCTGAAAAGGGGCCAATCTACAGTTCTTTTGTTACAGTTCTTTTGTTTCCACTTCAAGCTCTGTATCATGGCAAAACATATTTGGTTGTTCCTTTGGTTAAAATATTCTAAATAAAAAAGTGTTGGACAGCATTGTAATAAAAGGAAGTATGTTTCTCCAGAGGTTATGCTTCATACACCCCTAAGACGGAGTAGAAATAGTTAAAAGACCCCACTGAAGCTGACTCATCCCATAATTTATCTAGTGCTATAAAAAATCAAAGACTTCTTCAGTTTCCTGGCAGCTTTGCTGTCTTAAAGGTGAAATGCCCTCAGGGTCCATAAATAGGTTTTGTTTTTTTGGAGTGCTCAAGTTCCAAAGTGTTTTTTATCTTTAAAATATTAAATAAACACTGCAAAGTACTTAAATGGGCTCTGGGGGTATATCTGGTTTGATTCTGGCCCTTCAGCAAAGCTACTGAAGTATAGATCTGGAGAACTAATCAAAAGAAAATGAAATTCACTGCTTTCTTTAAATATTTTATAGCATAACATTTTAGTGTTTCACCTGCCTGCAGTCTCTGCTGGTTTATGAGCAGCTGTCCTGAGACATGGAATGTGCTGCTAGCATGGATACCTCTACCACGCAAGAAAGACCCAGCAGCTGGGGACTGGCCAAAGATAAGAAGGCATCAGCACCTGCCTGCTGTGGCTTCCTTTTCTTTTTAGACTTCCCCTTAGTAGGAAAGCACATTAGGAGCTGCCTTGAAATGAACAATAATTTGCCAGGTTTTCATCATGGCAGCACTGTCCACAAGGAGCACTTAACATTGCATGGAAAAAAATGGTTCCCAGCCATTGGCTTCCTCCCTGGAAGCAGCCAACCATTTCATAAATGGGGACCTGGAGAGTAGCAGGGATGTCTTAGCTCACATTCATCCCTGCTGCCAGAAGAACAAAAACCACTAGTAACACTCAGTGTGCCAGCGGTGTGTGTCAGTAGCACCATCATCTATACACAAAGGCCTTTTAATATAATTCTAAATGAAACTCCAACATATTCCCCACCTATCTGAACTCCCAAAGTTCCAAGAGCAAAATCAGTCAGAGGATTTATTTTTAGGACATGCCCTATAATCAGGCATGGAAAAAGCAACTGAAAAGCTTTTTCTAGCCTAGTAGGCAGACTAGTAGACAGACAGACAGACAGACACACACACACACACACACACACAATGAGATTACTTTTTCCAGATCCCAGCAATACCCACCATCAATTTAAGCCCCTAAAATGGGATTTTATGGTAAAGAATAAATATGGTAATAGAGAATCTGAACTCCCATTTCTCTTTCTGCTTCTCCAAAGATCTGAGCTACTATACCATAGGTAAAGGGGAGAAAATGCAGAGACATCATGCTCACAGTATTTTCCCCTCTCTAGAACTCACAGGTATTCTGAAGGTTCCCCATTAGCCTGGAAACAGATGAGACCAGATCCATCTGGCATATAGAGTTGGGCCACAGTTGTTGGTATCACTTTATGTCCACTGATTTACATGAGGGATGAGAAGCCTAAAAGGCAAAGAACTCAAACAGGGTCCAAGGCTATAGTTCAGACATAGATGACATTTCTGGCAAACAAAGGTGAGGAGAAAGATTAGGTAAATTGCCTGAGAGCACGGCAGAGTCCCAAAGGAAGAAATCACTCCAAGAAGATCTCTGGCATGATGAATAAGACTTGGCAACAGAGCCTAAAGTTTAGAGGAAAGTGGCAATTATGGCTATCTCAAAATAGCTATTTGAACCTGCCCAGTGAACAAAAAGCAGCAGAGTATCAGCCATCCACAGCAGAGTGGATGGTGATGGTATGGTACCCAATGGAGAAGTAACAGCAACTGACCCATGAGCATTTGTGAAACCTCACCTAGTGATCCATTGAGGTAAGTCTGAAAACACTCAAGGGAGTAGGGCTGTCATCATGCCTTGAGGCCAGTGTTGGGAATTATCTAGCCAGAAAAAATCTGCAACTATGGGGGGTCTGGGTGGCTCAGTGGGTTAAAGCCTCTGCCTTAGGCTCAGGTCATGATCTCAAGGTCCTGGGATTGAACCCCGCATCAGGCTCTCTGCTTAGCAGGGAGCCTGCTTCCCATCTCTCTCTCTGCCTGACTCTCTGCCTGCTTGTGATCTCTGTCTGTCAAATAAATAAAATCTTAAAAAAAAAAAATCTGGAACTACATATTAGCAGGATTCTTCAAGTTACTGAAATATAATCATTCAATCCTCAAATACCTATTTCTAAAAGGTTATAGCTACCTACTCAAGAAGTGTAACAGCTACTTGAATTCCCAGCATGGATTTCATAAGGGAGCCTCCCTATATTTTTATCTATTCTGAACTGTTCTTGTTGAATCCCCAGCCATCCTTTCAGACAGGTAGTATCTGAAGTGTCAATACATATAATAGTATCTGAGATTCAAGTTAGTATCTGCCTGGGCACCTATTAAAACAAATACCTCCACTTAGTGTGGAAATTTCCAGTGTACAAGATGACTGACCCTTTTAGACCCTGTATTTGCAAATCTTGTTCTATCATCTTCAATCCTTCCCTAAATTTTCCAAAAAGCAATGCCAATTATAAAGAACACAGGGCTTTTCTTTCAATGGAAAGTATATTTGAGCTTATTTCAATTCTTGACCAAGTCTTTTGAGACGTGACATCAGAAAATTAATGTTCCCTGTAACCCAGACACTTTGTTGCTATGCCTTCCAACCAGATGATATTAAAATAATTGTAAAGGTATCAAACTTATGTAAGTAATGATCACACCATTTTCCTGTCCTCCTTGAAAGATTTGCCTCTACTAATGTTCCTCTCATTCTTTCCTGCATTCACTCCAATCTGTTCTGTGTCACAAAGTCTAAGTTGAAAGATCCAGTGCCAGTTCTTAGTCCTGATTTTACTCCATCTATGGGCAATAACTGACACCTCTGTTGACTCTTTCTCTTGACTCCTAAATTTATTTTTCTGCTCTGGGCTTCTCCCTTGAAGCCCAGAATGAGTATTCAACTGCATATCTCACCTCTCCACTTGAGAGCTAAGGCATTTCAAACCTAAGATGTACAAAACATATTCATTTCTTTTTCTTCCACGTTGTTCCTCCTCCCTCAGTTTTCCTCAGTCTCAGCAAATGTCAACTTCATATCCTTCATGGGCCAAAAAACTTGGAGTCATCTTTGACTCCCCTCTTTTTTTCATATCCCTTTATTGAATCCTTCAACAAACTCAAAAAGATTGACCTTCAAAATATATCCAGAATCTGATCACTTCTCACCACCACTGTTACTCTGGTCTAAGCTCCCATCATCTCTTATCTAGATCATTACAATAGTCTCCTACCTGATCTTCCTGTTTCCACTTGTTCGCCACAAAGCAGGCACAATATGTATGTTAAAACATAATCAGATCATGTCTGCATCTCTACTCAACATCTTTGTACAGCTTGCGATCCAACACAGAGTAAAATTCAAAGTTCTTATTACCATATGGACCAGGTCTGACCTAACTTGGAGCTCACCAGTTCTTTGATGTCATGTACTACTCTCTCCCTCCGTTCTTCCACTGCAGCCATGATAGAACTGGCTGTCCCCAATACGCCAAACATGTTCCCATCTCAGAGTCTGTACTCATTGTCCCCACTACTTGGAGTTATCTTATTCCACTTCATGGCCCACTCTTTACCTTTTTTCTGGTCTCTTCTCAAATATCCCCTCATCAGAGATGTCTTCCCTGACTCTGAATATACAAAAAAAAGAAAGACCCTACTCCCACTTGACACTCTCCTCTCCTTGCATAGTTTGCTTTCCCCTATGGCACTAATGATCACTTGACATAATTATTTGCTCCCCCCATTCAAATGTAAGTTCCATCAGAGTAAATATATTATCAGTTTTGATTACTGGTGCACCTCCATCATCCAGAACATTATCTCATTCATATATCATATTTCATCTCCTCTAAGACTTACATTTATATACATTTTAACATCTCTAAATTGGAGATATATCTTTTTTCCCCTTCTTAGTGGTCCATATAATAGTGGTCTATACTTTAACTGACATCTTAGATTCAGTGAAATACAGTATTGACAGAGAATATTTTCAATGAAAAAATCCATTTATGGTATTTTCAGAAATGTGGAGCTCAGGCTCTTGAGCAAAAGGCTACTGAATTATAATGTTATGTACAACTTAATCTACTGATCTGGGAGGTTTATCTGATTTATACTAAAATAGGGTTACAGAAAAAATAAATTAAAAGTAACAAGGAAAGGGAATTGTCAAATTGAAACAGTCTAGAGAAAGGAAGAGACAATAGATGCAAGAGAATCATCAGGACTTATTTAAAATTTTGAGATAATTAATCAAACAGACATACATAACTCACTAGCCCCTGAGGGAAACACTGTATTAACATATAAAACAAAAATCATTCATAATGGTAACCTGAGACTTACTCATCACAAAATGAATTAAATATTTAGTATGGTCAGTTCAAAAAGCAGAATAGCACATCAGCATTAGGTTTCCTTCCAAAAAAATGGTTAAAAGATGGTGAAGGTGTAGGAGACTAGGATGACATCAGGTCTTAGGAGTTCAGTTAACTAGTTATCAAACCTTCCGAACACCTATAAACCCAACAGGAGATCGAAGAGAAGAGCAGCAATTCTAGAAACAGAAAATTGACCACTTTCTGAAAGGTAGGATGTGTGGAGAAGTGAATCCAAAGCAATGGGAAGATAGACCATGGCGGGAGGGGCCAGCTCCCGGCAAGTGCTGGAGCAACAGAGCACAAAATTGGAACTTTTAGAAGTCTGCTCCACTGAGGGACATCGCTCCAGAGACTAATCGGGGATGTAGCCATCATGGGGACAGTGTGGTCTCAGGTACCATGGGGTCACAGAAGGATTGGGGTATGTGAGTATAGTAGAGCTCACAGATATTAGAGCAGGGAAGCTGGCTACAGAGACGGAGCCAAGGAGTGAGCTCTCAGCTCGGGATTACCTTAAACTGTGATCTGTGGCAGAATCAGGACACTGCTCTTTGAGCAGGGACCCCACAAGTGGCAGATCCAGGGAGACTCACCTTCCTTCTCTGGAGGCAGGAATCTGCTGGATTTGGAGACTCCAAATGGGGCTGTGTGCCAGAGACAAAAATGCCCGATCACAGGCCAGGTGAGCCTGGAGTGCGGCTAGAGACCAAGGAGACGAGAGTGATTGAGCACTTTTCTCCGAGGGCACACTGTGGAGTGGGGCCCTGAGCTCTTGGCTCCTCTGGGCCAGAGATTGGGAAGCCACCATTTTCATTCCCATCCTCCTGAGCTCTACAGAAAGCAGAAAGCATTCAGGGAACAAAAGTTCCAGAGAGTGAACCCATGCAGATTACTCACCCCAGGCCCTGGCAAAGGTGGGGCAATTCTGCCTCAAACAAAGACATTTGAGAATCACTACTACAGACCCCTCCCCCAGAAGACTGCAAGAACATCCAGCCAAGACAAAGCTCATTAATCTAGAACAGCGAAATTCCAGAGGAGGGGAAAGCAAAGCATGGAATTAATGGCTTTCTCCCCATGATTCTTTAATCTTACAAAGTTAATTAAATTTTTTTAATTTTATTTTTTCTTATTCTAATTTTTTTAACTTTTTCCTCTTTCCTCTTTTAACGTTTTTTAACAAGTTTATCTTAACAATACCTTTCTTTTAAAAAAAAAAGTCTTTTTAAACTTACCTTAATATAGTTGTATTTTATCCTTCATTTTATCTAACAATACTTTTTGTATACATATAGGGTGTTTTCTTCTGAAAAGTTTTGGAATACAACTTCTAACAGATCAAAATATACCTTAATTCTAGCACAGGGCTTTGTTCTACCCTCCAGCTTGAGCAAATTCTCTCCACTTTCTTTTTCCTTCCCAACAAATTATCTTATCAATTCCCTTTTTAGAATTTTTTTTAAATTTTCATCTTTACACTCATATTCCATCCCTTCATCATTTTACCCTTATTTTTGTATATATGTATGTTTTTTTCCTTGAAATTTTAGGACATTATATATATATATATATATATATATATATATATAAACTTAAAAATATATATATATATTTAAGTTTTCTTTAAAAACTACTTTTTACCCCTTTCTACTTCCCCTGATTTGGGGTCTCTTCTGATTTTTCTGGAGTCTTTGCCACCCTTTTAGTGTTTTATTCTCTCATTCATATATTTGTGGAGGCTGAGAAAAATTAAGGCCATCCCACCTCAGATTTAGCCTTAGCATAAGTACAGCCATCTTAGCTCTGGCAGCCATCTCAGACCCCTGTGCCCAAGGGCTGAACTTTCCCCTACATTACTTTAGTTCTAAGAACCCCCACCCTGTTTTGGTTCCAGAGACCCCCCCCCACCCTGCTTTGGTTCCAGAGACCCCTACCCTGCTTTAGTTCCAGAGACCCCCCACACTGCTTTAGTAACAGGAAGCCCCACACTGCTTTGGTTCCAGAAACTCCCACCCTGCTTTAGTAACATGAATCCCCATGCTGCTTTAGTAACAGGAACCAATACCCCTGCCTTAACTAAGCTCGGGGTCCAAGTCCCTACTCCACTGTGTCAAGACACTTGGGCCCAAGCTTAAGCTTGTCAAATAAACCCTCATGTGATTGCATCAGTGTTGGCTCCTTGATGGTCTCTCAGATGCAAAAACTCGGGTACAACAATATTCTTATCTGGATAAAATGACTAGGCAGAAAAACTCACCACAAAAAAAAAGAATGAGATTCCTATTCTCCTGAAACTGTGCCTAAAAATAGAAATGGAAGGAAAACTTCCAACTCATTTTATGAGGCCAGCATTACCTTAAAAAACCAGACAAAGACCCCATCAAAAACAGAATTACAGACCAATATCCTTGATGAACACTGATATGAAAATTCTCACCAGAATACTAGCTAGTAGAATCCAATAGTACATTAAAAGGATTATTCACCATGACCAAGTGGGATTTATTCCTGGGCTGCAAGTCTGGTTCAACATCTGCAAATCAATAAATGTGATATAATACATTAATAAAAGACAGAACAAGAACCATATGATACTCTCAATAGATGCTAAAAAAGCATCTGACAAAGTACAGCATCCTTTCTTTTTTTTTTTAAAGATTTTATTTATTTATTTGACAGAGAGAGATCACAAGTAGGCAGAGAGGCAGGCAGAGAGAGGGGGGAAGCAGGCTCCTCACTGAGCAGAGAGCCCGATATGGGGCTCGATCCCAGGACCCTAATATCATGACCTAAGCGAAAGGTAGAGGCTTAACCCACTGAGTCACCCAGGCGCCCTACAGCATCCTTTCTTGATCAAAACTCTTCAAAGTGTAGGGATAAAGGGCACATACCTCAATATCATCAAAGCCACCTATGAAAAACCCACAGCAAACATCATTCTCAATGGAGAAAAACTAAGAGCTTTTCTGCTAAGGTCAGGAACATGGCAGGGATGCCCATTATCACCACTGCTATTCAACATAGTACTAGAAGTCATAGCCTTAGCAATCAGACAACAAAAAGAAATTAAAGGCATCCAAATTGTCAAAGAAGAAGTCAAACTATCACTCCTTGCAGATGATATGATACTTTATGTGGAAAACCCCAAAGACTCCAAAACTGCCAGAATTCATACAGGAACTCAGTCAAGTATCAGGATATAAAAGCAATGCACAGAAATTAGTTGCGTTTCCATACACGAACAGCAAGACAGAAGAAAGAGAAATTAAGAAGTTGGTCCCATTTACGATTACACCCAAAACCATAAAATACGTAGGAATAAACCTAACCAAAGATGCAAAGAATCTATACTCAGAAACCTATGAAGTACTCATGAAAGAAATTAAGGATGACACAAAGAAATAGAAAAATGTTCCATGTTCATGGATTGAAAGAACAAATACTGTGAAAATGTCTATGCCACCTAAAGCAATCCAAATGTTTAATGCCATCCCTATCAAAATACCATCATTTTTTGGAAAGAAATGGAACAAATAATCCTAAAATTTATATGGAACCAGAAAGGACCTCAAATACCCAGAGGAATGTTGAAAAAGAAAGCCAAAGTTGATGGCATCACAATTCCAGACTTCAAGCTCTATTACAAAGATGTGATCAGCAAGACAGTCTGGTACTGGCACAAAAACAGACACATAGATCACTGCAACAGAATAGAGAGCCCAGAAATAGGCCCTCAACTCTATGGTCAACTAATCTTTGACAAAGCAGAAGGAACGTCCAGTGGAAAAAAGACAGTCTCTTCAAGAAATGGTATTGGGAAAACTGGACAGCCACATGCAGAAGAATGAAACTGGACAAGTTCCTGACACCACACACAAAAATAGAGTCAAAATGGATGAAAGACCTCAATGTGAGACAGGAATCCATCAAAATCCTTGAGGAGAACACAGGCAGCCAACTTTTCAACCTCAGCTGCAGCAACTTCTTCCTAGAAACATTGCCAAAGGCAAGGGAGGCAAGGGCAAAAATGAACTATTGGGACTTCAACAAGATCAAAAGCTTTTGCACAGCAAAGGAAATAGTCAACAAAACCAAAAGACAACAGACAGAATGGGAGAAGATATTTGCAAACGACATATCAGATAAAGGGCTAGTATACAAAATCTATAAAGTACTTAACAAAGTTAACATCCAAAGAATAAATAATCCAATCCAGAAATGAGCAGAAGATATGAACAGACATTTCTGCAAAGAAGACATCCAGATGGCCAACAGACACAAGAAGAAGTGCTCCACAACACTCAGCATCAGGGAAATATCACGGAAATACAAATCAAAACCACAATGAGATACCACCTCACACCAGTCAGAATGGCTAAAATTAACAAGTCAGGAAACAACAGATGTTGGTGAGGATGCAGAGAAAGGGGAACCCTCCTACACTGTTGGTGGGAATACAAGCTGGTGAAGCCACTCTAGAAAACAGCATGGAGGTTCCTCAAAAAGTTGAAAATAGAGCTACCCTACAACCCAGCAATCGCAGTACTGAGTATTTACCCTAAAGATACAAATATAGTGATCCGAAGGGGCACGTGTACCCAAATATTTATAGCAGCAATGCCCACAATAGCCAAACTATTGAAAGAACCTAGATGTCCATCAACAGATGAATGGATAAAGAAGAGGTGGTATATATATACAATGGAATACTATGCAGCCATCAAAAGAAATGAAATCTTGCCATTTGCGATGACGTGGATGGAAACTAGAGGGTATTATGCTGAACTAAATAAGTCAATCAGAGAAATACAATTATTATATGATCTCCCTGATATGAGGAATTTGAGAAGCAGAGTAGGGGGGTTGGGGGTAGGGAAGGAAAAAATAAAACAAGATGGGATCAGGAGAGGGACAAACCATAAGAGACTCTTAATCTCACAAAACAAACTGAGGGTTTCCTGGGGGAAGGGGGTACAGAGAGGGCGGTTGGGCTATGGACACTGGGGAGGGTATGTGCTATGGTGAGTGCTGTGAAGTGTGTAAGCCTGATGATTCACAGACCTGTACCCCTGGGGCTAATAATACATTATATGTTAATTTTTTAAAATGGTTAAAATAAAAATAATCTGGCTTTCATATGTGATAAAATTTAATAGTCTGGAACATTTATTCCAATGGCACACTTACAGCTCTCTAAATGATGTCATCAACATTGGAGTAATTCTCAGAGAACTTCTATTAGTATTCACTGTGCACTTCCACTAAGTTTCATTAAGACCCATATGATATGATCCTAGAAGAAAATTTGAGGAAATGCAGAGTTATAAGACCTTTTTACATGAATTCTAATCTTACTTATTTTGATAGATGCTCTGAATTAAAATGTGTTAGAATACTACTGATCATTATCTAGCACTCACCTATTACATGCTTCTGCTAGTAAATAAAACTCACCTTTGCCCACCTTTTATGCTTCCTGCAAAATGAAGGAGGAAAATGTTTTATAATTTTTTAATTGTGATTCTTTCTACTATGTTGTTTATGTATCCTATTAATTCTATATATCAAAAATTTGGGAAATTTTTCTCAACATAACAAAATAAAATGAAAGTGAAGTCAATAGGTAAATCATGTAGCTGGGGGAGAAAGATGGGTTGTAGTTTGGGACAGAGGTTAAGAATATCTTACTGAGAGGCGCCTGGGTGGCTCAGTGGGTTAAGCCTCTGCCTTCGGCTCAGGTCATGATCCCAGGGTCCTGGGATCGATCCCTGCATCGGACTCTCTGCTCAGCGGTGAGCCTGGTTCCTCCCCTCTCTCTGCCTGCCTCTCTGCCTATTTGTGATCTCTCTGTCCAGTAAATAAATAAAATCTTAAAAAAAAAAAAATCTTACTGATTTCAGCTCCATATAAATGCGGTCTATTAATGCAGGCTTCTATTGTTCATATGAACTCAGTATTCTCAATAAAGCTAATTTCCCACATATCAGTTATTAAAATGTTTACTCCTTAGTATCTGCTTTCAAAATGTACATAATCAAAAAATTCAATCATCAAAATGCTGAGTGGTTGTCTGTTATTTCTTATCTTGTTCATATTTTTGGCAATAAAACATCTTACTTCTCAATAATAAAATATTGAGATGTTTATTTTATGCAAGTTTTTTAAATGTTTATTTTGTGCAACTTCAGTTCTTACTTGTTACATAGGGATAACAATTCCTAAGGGAATCATTATAAGGACTCAATAATGCCATAATGCAAAGAAATTTAGATGGTGTCTGTTACATAGAAAAAAACTTGATGATTATTATTAGTGTTACTAGATTTATTGCTGTTATTATTAAGAAATTAGACATTTGTGCTAAAACATCAATTTAGGAATAAAGACATAGGATTTTACATAGTGCCCCCTTGGGCTGTTTTCATTAGGACTCTGAGTATGAACAGGGGTGAAGGTTGACCCCTCATTTAAGCAGTGGAAGGAATGAGAAAGAAGACACAGGAGTACAAGAGGGGTACAGAATTTTTTTTTTAAGACTTTATTTAAGAGGGAGTGAGAGAGAGAAAGTGAGCAGGTGAAGAGAGAGGCAGATTCCCAACAGATGCTGGCATCATGACTCAGGTGCCCAGGCAGATGTTTAACCAACTGAGTCACCCAGGCATCCCAAGAGAGGTGCAGAATTAATGTAGTCAATTCTTCAGTCTTCTTTGTAGTAGAGAAACCAACTCTGGTTTCTGGACTTAATCACGTGACTTGCTTTAGCCATTGGGATTTTAGGTTGCTGGAGAATAAGACATGGAACAGAGCCTCCATTGTGCCAGCTAAAGCCTTTCTAGACTAAAAAAGAAGCCATCTAATACCTGAGTATATGAGAGATACCAATCATAATCTAGACATGATTTACCAAGCCAAGACCAAAACCACCAGTCAGTTCACCCGAAAACTCATGAGTTAAATAAATGTATTGTTTTCGTCACTGAGTTTTGGGTGGTTGTTACACAGAATAATGTGGCAATAAATAACTGATAGAAGTTGATACTGGGCTGAGTGGAAACTGTGAAAAGAATGACACCCTAGGTCCTTGTTGGAGAAAAAGATGATATGCAGAAAAATGTTAAAAGTAGCATGAACCCGGGTACTTCTCTTCCAGTGCAGTAAGGAACAAAGGACTGTGTCCCACTCCAAGATCAGACTTGTAAAGTCCAAGAGAAAAATTGAGTGATAGCAGCTTGAAAACAGAAAGGAAACCAAGCCTGGGTATGAAGCAAGCAGAAAAAAGAAAATGGGGAATCAGCCTCGCCCCTAAAAAGGACCTTTGGGTTCAACAGAAGAAAGCCCCAAGTGATTCCCCTAGTATTCATTCTGACAGATCCTCCATGGATCATTCTAATTTTTCAGTAGGGACAATGCCCTTATTTTTTCTTTCATATTAGTTTCCTTTTCATTTTCATCACCAAAATCTAAAAGACTTCCTTCCTTCTCAGCTTACTGTTATAAAATAACCTCTTTTCTGGCCTGACCCCTCAGCGATCTCATCATGAAATCCACTATTAACCAGATAATTTTTAAAACAGGTTCAATCATGTTTCTTTGCTATCTAAAAATCTTTATGACTAATTACCTATTTAATTACTTATCCCTAGAGAGGGTGGGGGAAGCAGGCTCCCCACTGAGCAGAGAGCCCGATGCAGAGCTCGATCCCAGGACTCTGGGATGGTGACCTGAGCTGAAGGCAGAGGCTTAACCCACTGAGCCACCCAGGTGCCCCCACCTGGAGAGTTTTAATAGCTACTGGTGCTTGGATTCCAGACTAATTGGCATGAATAATCAGGATTTTTTAAAGCTAACGTTAATAACCACTTCTGTGGAAGTGGTTAAGCAGCTGCCTTTGGGTCAGGTCATGATCCCAGGACCAGGGGATGGAGTCCTGCATTGGGCTGCTTGCTCAGTGGGGAGCCTCCTCCTTCTTCCCCTGTTTCTCCTGCCTGCAGCTCGCTCGCTCACTCGCTCTCTCTGATAAATAAATAAATAAATAAAATCTCTTAAAAAAAAGAACCACTTCTATAACTGAACTATGCCAGAGTGATATTTTTTTTCTTTCTGATCTCAACAAAGATGGTTTGTCTTAGCATACATTGAGCATTTTATCACATAAAGAATGAGAAGCACAGAACCTTTAGTACCTTTCTATGTGTTAGTATCTGTAAAACAAAAATACAGACTGCCCACTTTATCTTCTCTCTACTTTTTCCCCCAAACTGGAATTCTTTCATAAAGAGAATGAGAACTTTGCTGCTACTAGATGCAAATTGATGGAGCCCATGTGGCAGCCAATGAGAGGAGACTTAAAAGAAGCTGCCTGATTGGGTGGTGAGCACCCAACTGCCCCAGCAGTGTAGAAGTGGCTCACCTAGCACATCCAAAGCAGTCTGATCTGCAGGGACATGTTTGGGCTGCCCTTATTATTGCTTCATATCAATATTACAAATTCAGACATCAACATGGCAGCCTAATTCCACTTACAGACACATCCTAAAAGAAGGTATCTTAGTGGTTTGAATGAGAATCCATGATTTCTGATTACTTCTGGTTTAGAAAAAGAGCAACTCTCCATAAGGCAAGCCTAATTATCCTTTCTCCAGACCTATTCTCAGGCCCCAGAGGACAAATTCAAAAGAATGGATGACTGTGACTAGAAAATATAGTTCAGGTTTGTTCTTTTATTTTCTTTTCTCTCTCTCTCTCTCTCTCTTTTTTTTTTTTTAATTCAACTCATCCTTCTGTCCAGCCCCTAGTTGGAATGGACACAAAAGCTTTTTGAAAAATAATTGGATCATACTACCATAATCAGTAAGAAGGACGTGTGTGGTTGGTTAGTTCCCTTTTCCCATCCCCTTTATGTGATCATATGAAGCTCAGGCTGCCATTGTCTTGGCCAACCCTTTCCTGATGTTGCTAATGTCACCTGCTTTGTTGGGACCCATTCCTTCAACTCTGTCCTATAATGGAATGACTTCTTTGTCCCCCAGGACCCTCCCATCAGCATTTAGAGCAGACATTTTTTTCCCCCTTCATAACTAAACTGCCATAAATCTAGTGTCTGGGAGCCAAATCCTCAGGTCCAAGGTCCCAAGGGCCACTTCATAGGATTCCCAGGAGACCTCAAGGAATCAGGACTGTTAATGCCTAACCCAATGTCCCAAAGTTCATGAAGCAGATATGCAAGTTCACCTGCTCCTGAATCTCACTACCTAAGCTTCAGTGTCAAGATTATACAAACAACTAGTTACTCAATTAAAAGTGAATATTATCTTACACAGTCACATTCAAAACTATTTTGACACTATGATACATTTAGTCTTCTTTATTCTAAATATTTTACTCAAGTCTTCTTTCACCTTGTTTTTTGATGCTAAAACATATATGCGTTTTGGGGTTTTTTTTTTAGGTTGCAATGCAATCCCTTCTAGAACATTTCAGTCACTGCGCCATGTAGGGTAACACTAACCAAATGGAAAAGATTTTTAAAAGGCTTTCAAAAAGATAGTTGTTTATTGCCGCAATACAATTTTGAGTTCAATCTACTCCAAAGGGGAAAAACAAACAAAACACTGCAGTTTGCAACTAGAATGCACCAACGAAACATAAAATGTTAACAATAACCACTAGTATCCCTAGATATACACAGCAGTCCTCCTTCCCCATCACAGTTTTGTGAGCCAATTCCTTCATAACAGACTTCTAAATCATTCCTGATGAATGGAAACATCTCCCTAAAGAAGTCACTCAGTGTATTCACCAGACAGCTCCAGTTATCACCTGCGTTGTTATACCTTGAAAATAGTTTGGCCATCTCAATAGCTCAGTGAAAATACTATTGAAATAGTTTTACTAACTACTGTTGAGTTGCAACCAGCATTAACTTCCATTTAATCTGTATAACTATTTAAAAGTATCTCTGTTAACTCCATAGCCTGATACTTTTACTGAATCTTCTGAATGTTATAGCCCCTGGATTCACTGTTAAGAATAATCCAGCTCACTTTGCCAGATACAAAAACAGTTCTTGGGCACCTTTTCTCAAAGCAGCAATTCTAAAAATGTCCCTCACTTCCTCCCTGCTGTCTTTATAAGAACATAACTTACTAACAGCCTGGAAAAAGCAGCTCTACACACTTCATGCTCCACCATTTCTAGGTAAAGGAATTAGGACCAGCATGGGATTTCTGACCCTAACTAGACCAATGAGATCGTCTCCCCCAAAATTTAAAATTGGGACCCAGAGACCAAGTCTGTAAGTTATGGTCAGCAAGCAAAGCAACCTTCCGTGAAAGCAATGAGTCAAAAGAAAATCCAGCCTGCAAAATAGAGAAAGCAGACTGTCTTGGTTATCTATTGCTGCATAACAAATCACTCCAAAACTCAGTGCCTTAAAACAACAAACATTTGTCATACCACATTTTTGGAGGGTAAGGAGTCTGGGAGCAGGTTAGCTCGGAGATTCTGATCCAGGGTCTCTCATAACATTGTAGTCAAGTTATTGGTTAGGTCTGTAGAGATCTCAAAACCAGACTGGGCCTTAAGGATTTGCTTCTAAGTTTACTAACATGGTCATTGGTAGGATTCAGTTCCTCCTGGGGTGAACTCCCTTAAGAAGCTTGGTTCCTTGCAATAGCACATGGACCTCTCCATAAGTCTGCTCACTACATGGCAACTTGTTTTCCCTGGTATCGGTGACATGTGTGTATGTTTGAAAGAGAGAGAAAGAACACAACTAAGATGGAAGCCAGAGTCATCTTGAAATCTAATCTTAGAAGTGACAACCTATCTCTCTGACTGTGCTATATTATTTGGAGAGTGAATCACTATATCCAGCTCAGGGTCATGAGAAAAGGTTACACAAGAGCATGAATGCCACTAATATGCCACTTCTAATATGGGAGCCATATTAGAAAACACCTACCACAGTTACACCTATGGCTCCCAATGATTCACATCTCTCACATGCAAGATTCCCTCATCTTCTCCCATACCATTGAGAGTTTTAGCTCTTTGTAGTACCAGTCCAAAGTCCAGAATCCTGTCATCAAAATTAAGTCCAGGGATTGAGCCCGGGCACTTCTCAGGTGTAGATGCTGAAGTACAGCTCCTCAAATTCAGTACTCTTGATCAACAGACTGAAATTAAAGAATTACCTGTCCTCTCTACACCCACCCACATGCATGCATACACATAAACACAATGTATAATGATATGATAGAAGCAGAGTATTGAAAAAAACCTATAAACATTCCTGTCTAAAGGGGAAGATAAAGGATGCACAACAACCCTTGACAGTTCTGAAATCCGGCGGGGCAAATGTTGGCTACTCCGTGGTGAGATTTCAAGGCCTGGAAATAATTTTCCCTGACTCTCAACTCTACCTTCTCAGTTCTTAAATCTGCCCTCGGAGTCTTCTTTCCTTTTGTTATGAAAGATAGCATGTGTTTACAGCTAAGCAGCTATCACAGCTTCTTTTCTCCCAGTAATTCTGGGGTTCAAAAGTCTCTCCTCTTTTTATATCGTCTTTATCCCTCTAAGTCCAAGCTAGCAATATTTCTGCATATATAAGAACTTTGTGGGTCTACTGTGAATCATCTTGGGGTTCATTCCATTAGACAAAAGCCATGCTCACAAATCTTGAAATAAGCTCTTCCTTCCCTTGAGCCTTGGCTAAGACAGCTGAAGCACTACAGTTTGAATGAGAGGATCTGTGAGAAGTACCATTAATCTCTTTAAAGGGCCCTCGGTGTTGCTGAATAATACCCTGGGGCATGAACTTTGATCTTTCTGAGGTCTTAACAGAAGTTTTGACAGTGACCTCCTTGGCTTCATCTTTCGATCTCTGTTCTCAGAGCAGACCCTGAATTTGTTTTTTCATCAAAATCCATTTCTTAATTTTGGCACCAGTTGCCATCTGGAAGAACAAAATTTTTTAAACTGTCAACTCTTGGCTCTTTTTAACTTAACATCCTCTCCTCGATTTAATTCATTTCTTTCCTATTTTATTATATAAACTGCAGGAAGAAACCAGATAGCACCATCAACATGTTGCTTGAAAATCTCCTGGGCTAGATCACCCAAGTCATAAAGTACATTTTCTACTTTTCACATTACAAGCAACAATGTTGCTAAATTTTCTGGCCCTCATTACAAGGATCTCCACTTTGTTCATTTTACTGCCAGTAACCACCCTCTCAGCCTTATAAAAGACTGAGACTTTTCTATTAACAGCTTCTTCAAAAACTTTAGAATTTCACTAAATTTGCTCAAATCCCAGTTCCAAAGACACTCCTACATTTTGGGTTTTCATCATCGCAGTACCCTCCTTCTAAGCACCAAATCTGTATTATCTGCTGCTGCATAACAAATTACATCAAAAATTAGCAGCTTTAAATGACAAACATTATTTCTCTCACAGTTCCAGAGAGTCAGGAATCAGAAGCAGTTTGGCTGGAAATTTTGGCTCATAGTACTCATGAGATTACAGTCAAGCTGTCAGCTGATGCTCCAACCACCTCAAGATTCAATGACTCAACTAGGAAAGAGGTATCCACTCCCAAGTTCATGGGGCTATTAGCAGGCTTTAGTTACTCATACGCTTTCAGATTGAGGGCCTCAGTTTCTCATAAGTTCTTGGACTGAGGACCTCAAGTCTTCACCAGATCAACTGGTCCTTTCCATATGGCTACTCAAAACATGACATTCTGTTCCCCCAACATAGGTGTTCTGAAACAGAGTGGATACACCCAAGACTGAAGTCACCACCTTTTTAAACCTAACCTTGAAAGTGACATCCCATTACTTCTACCTTTAGGTCAGTAAGTCCAGGGAACACCCAAAGAAGGAAAATTACATTAGGACATGAATACCAGGAGGGAGGAAGATCATTAGAGACCATCTTAGAGGTTGCCTACCACACATTCCTCAAGATGAGAAATGAAGATATGGCAAGAGAAAAAGAGAGATCACCTGATGGATTTCCAGTCTCATGAGAGATGCCTATTTCCAACAGTTGCATTATATGATATTTCTCTGAATACCTAAGATAAATGTACCTCCTCTTAAGCAACCTTGAGTTTCTGCTCTTTACAACCAAATTTTTCCTAAAACTATACCCTATTTTCTATCCTATTTTCTTATAGAATCTGTACTCCACCTTTGTGAACTGAAAGCAAATATAATATACCCTTCTACAATCTAAAGAAGACTCAATGTCTGAAGTGACCTGCAGATATTATAGATCAGGCATACTCAGTATTCTGCTGACCCTGTCAGTAAAAAAGCTCTCTGCCAGCATATTAAAGACAGCACACTTATACAAGAAGCTGCACTTTTAATTTCTGTGACATGTAATGAGGCAGTCTCACTAGCCAGAATATTTTATTAGGTCATAAAGTGTTAAATGTGGTTTAATCAAGGACTGCCTTTAGATAGCTTCCCAATGAACTTCAGAGGTAAAATGATCATATAACAAGTCATCTATGGAATCCCTCTGAAACAGTGTTAAGAAAAATGGGCCAGCTCTGCAATCTAAGCAATAATACCCTCATAACTAGTAATAATAATGATGAAAATAGCTAACATTTATTGAGCACACACATAAGGTTCTCTTATAGCTCAAGATGGCTATACTAGAAATCCTCATCATTTTATACTCTTATACATGCCCACCCTTTTTAGAAAACTTATGCTGAGAAAAAACAACCTGCATGTATTGGTTACTATATCTTGATCTCTGAAATATTACATTTAATCTTCACAATCCTATAAGAGAGCTACCATTATCCCATTTTTAAAGTGGAGGAAACTGAAGTTTATCAACACTAGTCCAAGGTCAAATAGCTTGCCTCTGGATAAAACTAATCCTGGGAGGCCCCCTGTCACATTCTATCAGGGGACAGTCTGTGGCGTCAATCATTACAGCAAAAAGAATGGTATGTGACTTCTGATGCTAGGTTACACAAACCATTTCAGCCTCCACCTTGCTTTCTTGGATTCCTCATTCTGGAGGAAATCAGATGCCATATTTAAGAACACATAAGAAGTCATAAGAAAGTCCTGTGGCAAAGAACTGAGTCCTTTTAAACACCATCAACTTGCCAGGAATGTGAGCTATTTTAGAAGTGACTCCTCCAGATCCAGTCAATCCCTGAGGTGACAGTATCCTCAACTAGCATCTTGACTATAACTTCAGGAGAGACTAGAAGCCAAAACCACCCAGGTGAGTCACTTCCAAATTCCTGGCCCACAGAAACTGAAGAATAATAAATGTTGCTGTTTTGAGGTGGTTTGTTACACAATAGGTAAGTGATATAGCAGTGGAGCTGCGTGACCCTGCCTCAAGTTCTCTCATGGATTATAGTCATGAATTATAGTCATGGATTATAGTCATGAATTTGCCAAAACTAAGGTTTACTCAGAAGATGGATTGGGAAAAGTTCTGCTTTTAAGCTCATTCATGCAGCTGCAGGCAAGATTCAGTTTTGATTATTGGCCAGAGATCTTCCTCCATTTCTTGCCATGTGGGCCTCTCCATAGAGCAGCTTACAAAGTGGCTGCTCTTATAGCAAGTAAGAAAGAACAAAAGGAGAATACCCAAGATGGAAGCCACAGCCTTTTGTAATCCACTATCAAAAGTGACAGCACATCAAATCTGCCACATTCTATTCCCTAAAGGTGAATAAATAAATCTAGCCCATACTTAAGTAGAGGAGATGATGTAAGAGTGTGAATACCAGGAAGTTGGGATCATTGGGGGGCCATTCTACACACTGGAATATGACTCCAGTGGTCTGGATCAAGGTTTTTCACCATTGTACTCCATGCCTTCTTCGTTCTAGTCATAAATTCCTTTTACAGAAATAGAATCCAAAAACAGAATGCAGGGTCCTCAAAAAGTTAAAAATAGAAGTCCCATATGGTCTAATAATCACGAAAATACAAAAACACTAATTTAATGGGATACACACACCCCTATGTTTATAGCAGCATTATTTACAATAGCCAAATTATTGAAGCAGTCCAAGTGTCCATCAGTAGATACATGGATAAAGAATATGGGGTGGGTGAATGTGTGTGTGTGTATAATGGAATATTATTCATCCATTAAAAAAAGAATGAAATCTTGCCATTTGCAATGAGATGGATGAAGCTAGAGAATATAATGCTAAGTGAAATAATTCAGTCAGAGAAAAACAAATACTGTATGATTTTACTCATAAGGAAAATTTAAGACACGAAACAAATGAGTGAAGGGGGAAAAAAAAAAGAAGAAGAAGAGAGAGACAAACCAAGAAAGAGATGTTTAACTATAGAGGACAAACTGATGGTTACCAGAGTGGGGGGTGGGTAGATAGGTGAAACAGGTGATGGGGATTAAGGAAAGCACGTGTTTCAAGGAGCACTGGGTGATATATGGAATTGCATCACTATATTGTACACATGAAACTAATATAATATTCTAAGTTAACTATACTAGAATTAAAATAAAGAAAACAAAATAATTTTTTTAAAAAACTAAAAGAATACAAGCATCAGCCCCTCCCTATAATTACAACACATCTCTCCAGGATATTTAGTAGAAAGATGTTTAGGTTGAAGACTGGTCCTGAGTCACCCCCATGACAGCTGCTTCTACTCCCCAGTCATATTTCTACCTGTGGTCATTGTTTGATCAGCTACACTCAGAGTTAATCCCCTCACTCTTCAAATTATCATTAACTCAAGACTTAATTCGAAGACAACTTTCCTGATGGCTCAAGGGTAACTAAAATTATTTACTGCCTCTCAGCAAATATCTTTAAAATTGAACATTAGCCAATCCTGCCTTTAAAATTATTCCTGGGTGCCTGGGTGGCTCAGTGGGTTAAGGCTCTGCCTTCTGCTAAGGTTATCATCTCAGGGTCCTCGATCGAGCCCCACGTCAGGCTCTCTCTGCTCCGCAGGGAGCCTGCTTCCCCCCCACTCTTTGCCTGCCTCTCTGCCTACTTGTGATCTCCCTCTGTTTGTCAAATAAATAAATAAAATCTTTAAAAATAAAACAAAATTATTCCAGCCCCTTAGGCATTGATACTTTCTCACAGGTCACCTTGCCCAGAGATTCTACCTACTACTTTGTTCCTCCTTCTCCAGGGCCACATATAGAGTTCTACAAGTTGTTCACTGCGCAAGGGTGCTTGGTGAAAGGGGTGAGCAAGGGACTGAAATTTAGCTTATATTTTGCTTCATAATCTGAAGTATCTGTCTTGGGATGGGGCTGCAACGGCCCAAAGTCGTACAAAGTGCCATCTGGGCTAGCTGAACTTTTGTGCACTTTTTACACTGCCTTTCAGGACCCCTTCTCTCATTTCTTAACTAATTCTAGAAACTCCTATGACAAGGAGGGGAAATGATGAAAAGCCTATCATCATTCATAATTTTCAAATTCTAAGGAAAGTGGATCCTAGAAGTTAAAGGAAGTTTTTAGCTGGGAGCACATAATTTTTACTATGGTGAGTGCTGTGAGATGTATAAACCTGGCAATACACAGACCTGTACCCCCAGAGCTAATAATACATTATATGTTAATAAAAAATTAAAAATTAAAAAAGAAAGATTTTATATATTATATATATATATATATATATATATATATATATATAATGGTCTTTCATACACTTGAAGATACAGTTCAGTGAAAAGAATGAAAATGCAAAATTAGAAAAACTTAAGCGGAGCTAATTTTCACTGCTTAAGACAAGGGATATGGAGACTAGTGGGACTGGGAAGAGACTGGAGCCAGGAGCTAGAAGCTATATGGAATCTAAGAAGAGCAACCTTGCAGATACAAGAGATATCTGATGGACATTTTTGGATAAAATGCTGTTCACCTGAGATGTAAAACACCCTTTCACCTTTTTAAAATTTATATTTCTCAGTACCCCCTAGATATATATTTGCTTGGGTAAGAGACAGGCATAGATGTGTCACTATAGCCATGGTTGGGCTAAACTCCAAATTGCTTACTTTATTATATAGAACACTTTGGTTCTCCCCCTCTCACTTCTTCAAATCCTCATCCTTACCCTGAGATCTATACTTCCATAGACAAATCACCCCATCATAAAGTTTTCTGTAAAACTCAGGGCAATACATACTATTCCTAGAAGAAAGGACAGCTTCAGTGGCTACTTATATAACAATTTTCCCTTCCACCAAATAAACGTAAAACTCCCCACCAAATTAATGATGCTTATTAAGGCAAGTAACTTTGGTTGAGTCTCTGGAATTTTCACATACAGCATTTCATCAAATAACCCTAGAAAATTGGTATTATCCTCCCATTTTACAGATGAGGAATTATAGCTTAGAACCATTAAATAACATCCACAAGGTAATAAATTAAGAAGTAGAAAAAACAAAAATCATATCCAGATGATAATGGAGCTCTGTTGTTGTCGTCATTTTTTCTCTACAGCATATTATCTCCATATAAATAGTTTACTCTTAGCAATCAGCTATCAATATATATCTTTTTAAATTCCTCAGTCCAACATATAATGAGTTTACTTTATTTTTAAGATTTTATTTATTTATTTTTCAGAGAGAGAGAGCAGGAGCACAGGCAGACAGAGTGGCAGGCGTAGACAGAGGGAGAAGCAGGCTCCCGGTCAAGCAAGGACACCAATGTGGGACTCGATCCCAAAACGCTGGGATCATGACCCACGCTGAAGGCAGCCACTTAACCAGCTGAGCCACCCACGCATCCCATGAGCTTACTTTTGATCAGGGCTCCTATTTTATGAGCTTTAAGACAGATTGAAAGTTTAGCAGCATATTATCTTTAGGAAGAAGATTCATAGGCATCCAAATTTTGTATAGCCTCAAAGAAAACTCAAAAAGATAAAACATTTAGCACACTTAATTCCTGTGCTCATGACATGCTTTGTACACAACATGATAATTAACATGAAACAGAATGTTTAATTTGGAAGTTTCAGCTGAGACACTGATAGGATATATAACAGATACCAAAATAATTTTGCAGGAAAAAAAAAACATATGCAGATTTTCAAGACATTATCCAAAAACTAAGTCAAAGTCTGGTTTGTATCCATAAGGAGATATAAAAGACTTCATAAAGTAGAGTTGGGGACAGAACTCTGTGAGAAAGGAAAAGGGTGTGTGCATGATGAGCTCTAACCCATCAGACAACTAAGAAAAAAGGAGAAAGAGGTTTCTGCTCCTTCACCATAAGCCTAAAGAGACGGGTGCTTCAGTGGAACCCCCTAGAGAGAGGCAGAGGTATCTTCTAACATTTTTAGGATTCAAAGGTTGGCTGTCTCCCTAAGGAAACTGGGGACCTACTTCAGTGGCAAAATAAAGGTGAGCTGTGGTAGCGGAACATGAGAATTAACCGCACTTGCAGTCAGAGCCTACGTGAGTATTCATGTGGATTAGATATCAGCCTCACAGGAGCCAGCTGAAAAGTTGCCTAAGTCAACCCACCCAGAAAGGCCCCGGGGACTACAGTAGCAAGAGCCTATGTGTGAAAGACAACTGCATTCAGGACCGGCTCCATGGAGGGCAAGCTGTGTAGTTACCAAGGATACTGCACTCAGAGAGGCCCCAGGCTTGACTGAATGTTCTGTGTTCTAAAATTCTTTATAACTGTATCTTTGAACTAGTGTTCTGTAAGTCCAACAGGATAATGTGTGTCTGTCATTCCTTGCTGCTCCATTTGCATATGGCTTTTATGGTCCCCCAGGAGCATAGGATTCCAGTGGACCCACAATGCCTAGAAACTCAGTGAGACTCAAAGTGAGTACAAGGTAAATTGTTATGTGTATAACCAAGTAAGCAGAGGTTGCTGACAGGTCCCAGAGACCACACCTTACATATGATTACAACTTGCTTCCGACACAAAAAGCAGTTGGTGGCATGCTAAGAAATACAAATGGAAACCTATCGAATCCTTCTTACCTATTTTACTTCTCTGAGTTAACTAGCCATTTACACTACAACTGGCGACGTGGAAGGAAAGAGAAAGACAGGGCAACTCATAGGTCCTTTTCCTTTTGGTCCTCCCTTACTTGTTCATAAGCCCAAGATAGAAAGTATTAGTAGAATGTACATGCATCAAGAAGTAGAATAAAAACAATTCAGTTTATTTTGGGCAAGATTTCCACTGTTCTGTACATGTATGTTCCAGCTACAAAATACAAGCTATGTAATTTCAGGGATTTTGCATACCAGTTAAATATTCTCATATTTGATTTGAAAACTGGCATTGCAAAATAAAAAGATAACCAATAAAGTTATGGAAATTTTTTCTTGCAATGACATTAAATAGCAAATAAAAACTCCATGATGAGAGAGATTATGCAATAAAGGAAAAAGCTTTATATTTTAGGACTTTAAAAAAAATATTTATTTATTTGACGGAGAGAGAGAGCACAAGAGGGGGGAACAGCAATCACAGGGAGGAGGAAGAAGCAGGCTCTCCACTGAGCAGAGAGCCCAAGGATCCTAGGATTATGACCTGAGCCAAAGGCAGACACTTAACCAATTAAGCCACACAGATGTCTCTATATTTTAGGGCTCTTACAGACTCTCTTTCTTGCTTTTTGAACAAGGGACCCTGCATTTCATTTTCCACTGGCCTTGAAAATTATAGCTGGTTCTGATTGCACCAATCACTTAAATCTATTCTTTTACTTCAACTCCCTCCCTCCCCTGCAGGGCCTAACACTGGAGGGTTAAAACATAGTTAGCAAACTAGGAAAGAAGAAATACTAATGGGATGGAATGGAAAAGGGCCTCCCCATTCCAATACAATTGTCCCTGCTAGGGAAAAAGAAAAAAAATTGTGATTAATATTTTGATAACTGTTGGGGAGGCACATTCTAATGTTTGAACCTGAGAATGGTATATTTTTTTTAAGATTTTATTTATTTATATGACAGAAAGAGAGAAAGAGAGATCACAAGTAGACAGACAGAGAGGCAGGCAGAGAAAGAGGGAGAAGCAGGCTGCCCACTGAGCAGAGAGCCTGATGTGGGGCTCAATCCCAGGATCCTGAGATCATGACCCAAGCCGAAGGCAGAGGCTTTACCCACTGAGCCACACAGGCGCCCCTATACCTGTGAATGGTATTGATCTAAAATGACTTTAATACAGTCTGTTACCTAAACATGAGCCAAAAGTGATGGAATCAGCCCTCCATCCCAAGGGAACGAGAGATTATTCCACTAAATAAATTTTAAAGGAGCAGTAGGGGGCAAAAGTAGAGTTGAATTTTTATTATGTCTCATGGGTCATGCTTGCTCAATACTCCAGTTACAAATGAAACAGAAAGTTTGAAGAGGTCTGACGAGAGTTTTATCTGGAAAAAAAAAAAAGCAAGCAAACAAGCAAGCTTTTCTTGGTTTAGAATACTTCAGCCACAGAAATTACATTGAAAATGATTAGATTCCATCGCCGATTTTACCTCACAAATTGCCCATATGTTCCAGCTCATGTTACAATTTATTTGGGGAGCATTAAAATTATTTTTCAATTTTCTCACTCAATTTCTTCTATCTCTGCTGAAAATAAGAGACGACATTGTATGATAAGAGCAAGTCACTTTAAATTAGAACAACTTGACTTTTGTCTTGCAGTCAATCAAATGCAGATCAAATGTGGGGGTTTTTTTCCCCAAAGAAAAAACAAACTGTAGAAAATTCATAAAGAAGCACTTCACATATTTTTAGAAATATAAAGGTTTGTTTTGAAATTCCTCTATTTTTAATCTTCTGTCACACTGATAAGCTGTGAATTTTAATTTATCACTTTGCCACATCTTCAAAACAAAAAAGCCAAGATATTTCTTTCTGAAAGATAAACACAATAAGGTTTCTGTTGCAATACATAGCTTTAAAGTGTAGAACTGTAATTATTTCACATAGTCCACCAAAATTAGTCCCTACTGATCAATAGATTTTGTTTCCATGATTTTTTTTCAGCTGCACAAAATTTAATACAGAACTTCCATGTATCAGAGCCCAAAATGCTTTTAAAGTATTTTGAGATAACTAATCAATCCAAAAATTTTACATTAAATGGAAATTCCAGAAATTAAAGTATATGCCACAAAGTTAAATGTTAGATTTAGAGCAAATAATGAATACAATATATTATGGACTCAGGCTGTGTTAAAGGATTTGCTGATAAGTAAAGACTCATGAATAAAAAAAATGGGAACTTTATGAGGTATCTCGGGCCACAAGCTCTGTCTCTGAAATTATGCACAAGTAGTGAAGTATCTAGAAATTGAGCCCCTTAACAGCCTAATACAGTTTCCTAGGGATTTTTCCCCCTAATTTTTCATCACCCTTATATTGCAGAAACTTTCTGGATGACATTTCACTGACTACTTAATGAGTGCCTCTTATGGGCCAAGTATTGTGCAAGGTGCTAAGAAACACAAAAACTAGTGCCTTCCAACTAGTCTAGAGTTGCCAGAAAGAATACAGAATTTCCAGTTAAATTTGAATTTCAGATAAATTAGTAGTTTTTTTTAGGAAAAGTATGTTTACTTTTATTTTTCATGGGATTTTTTTTTTCTTTCCCAAAACTGGCCACCCCAGAGCAGTGGAACTGAGGGTTTTGATCCTGCACCATAGAATCAGTACTCAGGCATCTGGACACTACCAGCTGAATTTGATCCTGCCCATACCTCCACTGGTGCCTTCCTTCAATCCCTCTTCTATGTTGGCCTATTTTGTCTAAAGCTGATCTCTTCTTCTATGTTGTAATTACATCTTCCTTTGATGAAATTTATCTTCAAACAATTTCCATAAATAATGTGTGGGAGGTAAAACATTCTGAGCTCTTACATGTTTGATGGTATCTTTATTCTGCCATCACATTTGATTGATAATCTGAGTACAGAATTCTAGATTAAGAATGACTTGTCTTCAGAACTTTGAAGATATTGCTCCCTTGTCTTCTAGTATCCAGTATTGCAGATGAGAAGTCCAAGGCCAGTCTGATTTTCATTCTTTTTATGGGTGACCTGTTTCATCTTTGTTTTCTGAAAGCATTTATGATCTCTTCATTCTTGGTTGTATTACTTTGCTAGGGCTCCCATAACAAAATCTCGCAGTCAGAGCACCTGGGTGGCTCAGCTGGTTAAGCATCTGACTCTTGATTTCAGTTCAGGTCATGATCTTAGAGTTATGAGATCAAGCCTGCATCAGGGTCTGCACTCAGCAAGGAGCCTGCTTGAGATTCTCTCTCTCCCTCTCCCCCGCCCAACAATATTCTCTCTCTAAAATAAATAAATATATATTTTTTAAATGTCAAGAAGAAAAAAAAATGTCACAAAGTGGGTGATTTAAACAACAGAATTTACTTTTTTGCCATTCTGGATATTAGAAGTCCAAGATCAAGGGGTCATCAAAGTTTGTTTCTTTTAAAGCTCTTAGGCTTTTAGATGGCCACCTTCTCACTGTGTTTTCACATGAACATCTTTCTGTGTCCTAATCACCTCTTCTTATAAGGACACCAGTCACAAAGGAGGAGATGTGGATGCACGCTTAAATCTTATGTCACCTCATACCATCAATGAGAAATTAGACTCAACCATGTACCATCTTTTAATATTGCCAGCCTCTGAGTAGAGCCAAGAAATGTAGACAAACCAAAGAGACTCTTGGTCTCAGGAAACAAACTGAGGGTTGCTGGGGGTGGGGGGTAGGGATAGGGTGGCTAGGTGATGGACATTGGGGAGGGTATGTGCTATGGTGAGTGCTATGAATTGTGTAAGACTGATGGATCACAGACCTGTACCCCAAAACAAATAATACATTATATGCTAATAAATAAATAAATAATTTTTTAAAAAATCAAATGATAACAAGTGGTGGCAAGGATAAGGAGGAAAGGGAACCCTTGTACACTGAAAATGTAAATTGGTACCAATCATGGAAAACAATATGGAGATTCCTCAAAATCTAGAATAGTACCACCATATGATCTAGCAATCCCACTTCTGGGTACAAATCCAAAGGAAGCAAAATCACTATCTTGAATAACACATTCGTTGCAGCATTATTCACAATTACCACAAAAAGGAAAACAACCTCCATGTCAAACAATGGATGAATGGATGAAGAAAATATGGTATACATACAACAGATTATTCAGCCACTAAAAAAGGAATCTTGCCATTTGTGACAACATGAATGAAACAGGAGGACATTAATGCTAAGTGAAATAAGCCAGGTAGAGAAAGACAAATACTATATGGTATCAATTATTGATGTAAAGTCTTTTGAAAAATAGCTAAATTCATAGAAATGAAGAATAGAATAGTGGTTGCATGGTTACTCAGAGCTAGTGAAAATGGGGAAAGGTTGGTCAAAAAGGACAAACTTTGGTTAGAAGAAGAAAAAATTCTCAGGATCTAATGTACAGTATGGTAACTGTAGTTAATACTGTATTGTATACTTGAAATTTGCTAAGACAGTTGATATCAAGTCCTCTCACAACAGAAAAAAAGTTACTATGTAAGGTGATGGATGTGTTAATTAACTTGACTATGAGAATTATTTCATAGTATGTATGTTTATCAAGTTATCACATTTTCCACTTTAAATATATGAAAATTTTGTCAGTTATACATCAGTGAAATGGGGGAGGAAGGCAGAGAAGGCAGATTCTCCAGTCCCACACCAGGCTGCTAAATCAGAAACTCTGGATTTTGAATTTTGACAAGTCCACCACCAGGTGATTTCAAATTAAACTAAAATTTAAGATCTATTAGGTTGGCCTAAGAGAACACAAGCCTCTATATGCACATATACATTACTGCATAGCCTTATAGTTCTTGGGGGAGAGAAGGGGCAGGGAAAAAGAGATGCCCCAAATGACACAATGATGTTTCAGGGTAGAGAGATGTGGAGTCCTGTGAGAAAAAATTTAACTTGGAGACCTGAAATTTAGATAGTTACAACCCTCTGAAAAACAAAAGCATATTAAAAATAATAGAGGAAAAAGTATTTTATGCTCATCACCTGATATCTTTGAGGTGTTTATCACAAGCTTCTTTCTCCATTCCTTGTCTGCAAAAGTGGGCATATTGGACCTTTTTCACAGGGTTATGGTAGGTTATGTTCATATATATATGAAAGTTACATTTTATAGGTACTTAGTCCCCCATACATAGTCAGTCCCATGTGAGTGTTACCCATTTAACATGCACTCACTTTTTTACTTCTATTATGCTTTAAGCTATTTATATCTTAACTCTTTATATTACAGTAAAATTTTTTTTGTTTAAAATCTATATATTAAGTACATAGCATTGATTTAGTGATTTTAATTTATGGCAAAAGAGCAATGTGACAACATCTTGCTGAAGTACCAGAAAATCATTAAAGATCTTTCTTTCATTTCAGTTGACACTGAATTAACTATTTGAAGGTAATTTATAGCAGTGAGCACTTTGGGACTTATATATAGATTTGGTACTATAAGAGTTAACTAAAGAGCTCCTACCAAAGGATGAAATTGGCTAAATAGGAACAAGCTGAATTAAAAAAAAAAAAAAAAAGACTGATGTGGCTGCCAGAGTATGTTTTGCATGCACAAATATGAATCATGGCCGTGAAAATTTAAAAAAAAAAAGTGTTGGTTGTTATGAATGTTTCTACAGGGCATACTGAGCCTAAGAATATTTTTCTCTTCATTTGACTTCCTTCATGGATGATTCCTAGGAGTTCTGATAGTCAATTCATTCCACTTAGGCAAAATATAGCAACTTCCTCTAAATCAGTTTTCTCAACCAGAGGGGCACGAGACCCCTTGAGAAATGAATTCAAAATACACATCCCTGCCATAGCCTACCCTGAAATGCTTATCAAACTTTCTCAGAAAGGTCCCAGGTATGTGTACTTAGAAAAGTCTCCTCAAGGGATCAGCATATTCTGCTCCTCATCTCACATTAAGCCCTCACCTCCCACACACCATACAAACACATAACTGCAAGTCACTGTTCTAGAGGGCAGCTGGTTCCCCAGCAGAAACATTCAAAGCATGCATTCCACATCGAACAACAGTATTGTCATTAAAAACCCAGGCTCTGGAGTCAAGCTGAGTTTGAGCTCAGGCTCTTCTATATGTGACCTTAGCTAATTCATTAATGCTACTATTAATAAGCAATAGTTATAAGTAATGTTGGGTGTTTTCTATACTCTAGGCACCATGGTAACACTAAATGGATTAACTCACAAACCAATGAAGTTGTTGTTATTATTATCCTGGTTTTACAGATGAAGAAATTGAGGCTTAGAGAGAGGGTAAGCAACTGCTAATTTGTTCAAAATCATACAACCAAAGAGTAATGGATAATACCCAGGGTCTCGAGGGACCATGCACTTGGCTGCTTTGTTGTATCGAAACTCAGATACAGAGAGAGAGAGTAAAACAGCAAAACATGAAACAGGAGTCCATGAACCTAAGATAGAGAGAAATCAAAAGGAAAATATATGACTTGGGTTAACCTGACACCATGCTAGACACCGAAAAACAGTCATGGTGGGTTAATGTTCAAAATATTAATGGGGAGGAAGCCCATAAAAGCATTTTATAAATACAAAAGGGATTCCCATTTTTCAGCTCACGCCCTACAACTAATCTGTTAAATGAAGATGGCAGATGTCATTTCCATATTTACATTTTAATATACTTCCCCTGAAAACACAAATAGAAGTTCCAGTATGACAGCTATTTAGCAGGTGTGGACAACATCAAGTCCAAAACTGGAACAGGAAGATACAGAGCTCTGGGAGGGAGGTCTCCAGAGGGAAGGAAAGAGAGGGAGCCTAAACAAAAGAGATGATATTTTAGAGAGGTTGAAGGGGAAATTGGGGCAAAAAATATATATATATAAGCTACTTTTGCAGACATACACACATAAACACACACACACACACACACACACACAAAATAGAAAGGTTTGGCTTTGTATTGAACAATATTTACCCAATTATAATTATGTGAATACCTTTCATAGCTCTCAGCTTTTTGAATCAACCTACACACCAATCACCAAAGACCCAGTTTTGGTTATAAAACAGAGTTTGACCACCACTGTATTAGACTGCATTCAGCTGTAAGAATAACATGTGTCTCAAACATGACAGAAGCTTGTCCTTTCATGTGAACAATCTATAAATAAGCAGTCTGGGGTGGGTATGGCTCACCTATCAGGAGAGATCCAGGCTCCTTCCATCAACATGGGGCTTCCATCCCAGGACCCATGATGACTGCCCAAGCACTAGACATAACTTCTACATTCCAGATAGCAGAAAGGAGGAAGCCATGGAGAGAAATGTGGACTTTCCCTCTAGGGACACTTTTGGAAGTCACACTCAACACTTCTGCTTACATCCTGTTGGCCAACCACATGACCCAGACCTAGTCATAAGGACACTGGGGATGGTAGTTTCCGTTCTGGGCAACCATTTGTACAACTAAAATAGAGATTTCATTACAAAGGCAGAAGAGGGTTGGATATTGGGTGACAATATCTCCTTTGCCACAGCTATCGTCCTTGACAGTGTAGAAAAACAAAATAGAATTTAGAAGATTAAAGTATTGGAACACTGAAAAAAAAATTAAATTTTTTAAAAAAGAAGATGAGGGGTGCCTGGGTGGCTCAGTTGGTTAAGTGACTTGTCTTTGGCTCAGGTCATGATCCTAGAGTCCCGGGATCGAATCCCACATCAGACTCCCTGCTCAGTAGGGATTCTGCTTCTCCCTCTGACCCTACCCCTTCTCATGCTCCCTCTCTCTCTCTCTCTCTCATTCTTGCTCTCTCTCAAATAAATAAATAAAATCTTTAAAAACAAAAAAAAAGAAGATGAAAGTAGGGAAGGAATTTGAAAAGTATAAGTAGTTACAAAATAAGGAGTTAAAAAATAGCATTTATGTTCACAAAAAAATTAAAAGTGTAAGGAAGAAATTAAAATTATTGTAGTTACAAAGCTATTAAGCAGAGAAAAAGAATGAAGGTGGGTAATTAGTATAAGAAAGTTAAATCATAAATCTCTTACGCTTTCTTTGGGAAACAGATCTAGGAACGGAAGCAAAGAAATGGGAAAGTGGCTACCAGATAAAGAGAGGCAGTGAGAGTCAACCCACCAAGAGAAAGGAGCCCAGGTATTCAAAACACAAGAATCAAAAATTAAATAGAGAAATTTTGATTTAAGAGTACAATAAATGTCACTGGTTTCTGAATTAAAGGTTTGTGGATTTATTCAATTTATGAACTCCCTTCTTCACATACACACACACACACACACACACAAATTTAAATCTAGCCACAATTCATATGCATGAAAGAAGTGATAATGATATATCTATATTAACAAAAAGTGAAAATTGCTGTTAAATTATACACAGAAAAGATGCAGCACCTTTTACCTCTAAATTCCTTAAAAATGACAAAAGTCTTTTTCAGAATGTCCTCAAACATGTCTATCCATGCCTTTATCTTCCATCAAAACTGCTTTTCTATAGTTACCACCATTGTGAAAAAAGTTAAAACCACTTAGTTATCTTTAAAAATCTGCTTGATTGTTAATATATTCAATACATTGAAAATATAAGAAAAGTGTTCTCTGGGACCCCTGGGAGGCTCAGTGGGTTAAAGCCTCTGCCTTCAGCTCAGGTCATGATTTCAGGGTCCTGGAATGGAGCCCCACATTGGGCTCTCTGCTTAGAAAGGAGCCTGCTTCCTTTCCTCTCTCTCTGCCTACTTGTGATCTCTGTCTGTCAAATAATTAAATAAATAAATCTAAAAAAAAAAAGTGTTCTCTAAGTTTTTTTAACATATTCTTATATTTACATACATTTAAATTACTTCAAGAAGTCATAACACAGTGTTTTCTTGGTTTTGATTTCATATGTTAGGGAATTTCCACTGCATTGTGGGTTAAATTGGCTTGGGAATGTAAATACCATTTACAATATAGTTTTTCAATAGGGAGATATGCTTTGAGTGCCAAACAGGTGATCTGTGAATAACAAGAAAAACAAAACACAAACCTATACTTGAAGGACTACTTTGACTCCTTAATTCACCTGACCTGTGGAATTCCAGGTTATACAAACACCTGGAAAGTTGATGTCCTGGTGATGAAAGTGCAAATTGATAAATAAGATGACAACTAAGACCAGGTGTGACTTTTTTTTATTGTATTACTTTGTGCTGTCTAAGAAAAATAGCATACGTTTCTGGAACAATGCCATGTTTGAAATCCTGCACTTTTGTGTAACATCAGCAGAACAGAGCCTAATGTCAGCAGTGTTTTCCAGGGCTGGCCATATCTCATGACGGGAGGATGTCAGCTTTCCAGAGAGAATATTGTATGCCAGGCAATGCAATATACAGTATTGAATCCTATCATTCAGCAGTAGATAACAAGATTCAGTCACATACACCTGCAATTATGGAAGGTGGAGATAAAAAGAAGCTACCAATTTTATTGGCCATTTAACAAAGTTTATCTATTAATTATGAATGATTGGCCTTGTTAAAATGATTTAGTAAATAGCTTTTGCCCATCCAGCAAAACTCCAAACCTTAAGCATGATTATTGAAATGTGTGAAAATGGAAAAATACTACAACATTTAGTTTCACTAAACAATCCTTAGAAGATATGTTTCCCAATTACAATTAGCCTTGTGTTGCAGATGCCTAAAACTGAAAATTTTTAGAAAGTCCAGAGCACAGCAACAGAGCTTTGAGTGGACTCTCACCTTACTAAGGATTACACTTCTTGGTTCATAAAAAGGGTCGACTTCTCTAAGTACAGCCATTCAAACTTGTTCACTCAGAAAAAGGATTTTTACCAAACAGAAAAGGACTAAGGAAAATGTCCACAAACATGGATTCTTGCAAAGAAAAACTTTGTTACTCTTGGTTTCTTTTCATCATGTATTACTTTGTTCTGCCATCATTGATAGGAAGAAATTTCCCCTTCAGAACAGCAAGGCTTCTTCAGAATTGCTAACTACAGAATATTACATGCCATCCTGTGACTGTTAGAACAAAAATTTTAAGAGTGAATTTTTTCTATAGAATTCACTGTACTTTGGCTGTTTCTCTTTGGCGTATTTACCCACAGGCTATCTGAAATTGTTCTATTCAGTGTAACATTGCTCTCAAACATGATCCTTGAAGAGTTCATACTTATCTATTGCATCCTATTCATTACTTTTTTTTTCTTTTAAGTAAACTCTACCCGCAACAGGGAGTGCAAACTCACAGCCCAAGATCAAGAGTCGTATACTCTACCAACTGAGCCAGCCAGACTCCCTCATGGCTTTCTTCCTATGTTTTAATTCTACTTTGCCACTTAGAAATCTTATGTAAGTTCTCTCTTAGCACAACAGTCCATTCTACCAGGAAGACAAGACTATCATGTTTTTAAAGGTAACTTCATTCCTTCATTTTAAGGCAACATGTTTTAGTTAGAATTAGTTAATGATCCCTATAGTGTAAATGAAAGAATTCACCTCCAGAAAGCCTCTTCTTCAGCTCACCCTCTTAAATTTCAGCATTGCTTGTGTCTCCTCCCTCCCAAACTTACTTTAATCAGTCTTCTAAGTGAGTTGATCTGAAATACATTTTCAATGAGATCCAATAGGCAGATGATTCCCCTGCCTACACCACCAGCCACATTTCTCCTGAGGTCTAACACCATAAAAATGCACTATACTGACTGTCTGGACATCCCAATGACTCAAAACTATACTTTTCTTTACCACACATTTTATAACCTGTCCTCTGAGCCTTATCTCAATAAATGACACCTCCATTACCTGAATTAGAAATGAGAATTATCCTAAATTTTTTCCTTTCTCTCAACCTCCAAACATTCAATTAATCCAATAAAATTTGTGAATTTGTTGTATTAGAATGGTCCCAGCACAACCCAACAGAAATATGGCATGAAGAGCTGAAGACCTCCTCGATTCCATTCCCCAATTATCATGCCCTGTATACAATGTTATCTATTTTCTTAAGTTTCAGGATTTTTTGTGGCTGAAGCAAAGAAAAAGAACACCAGCCTGCAGGACTCAGGGGAGATAGGAAAGTAAGTACAGAAATAGAAAGCAGTATGGTATCAATTTTCCAACCAGTTCAAAGAGATTGGTCTGATCCTCTGTAGTGAACGGGACACGGGCAGAAGCCAAAAAGCTTTTAAAATGAGGATAATTACAAGACTTTCCATAGTTGTGGCCCGATCACTTCACCCCTGGACACCTGAATTTACCTATTACCTGCCTTTCCTTATCTTGGGACACCCCTTCAGTTGATCCTCCACAGAGCTACCAAAGTAGTCTTTGCAAAGTATTAACTTAATGATTTCACTTCCCTGTTAATGAGACATCAAAATCTCCCCATAGCTATAAAGTGATATATCGAATTTGCTACCCTATTCTCTCCATCAGTCCCATCCTCTGACTACAACAAACCACTAGTAGTTTCCTGCATGCATCCTATCATTTCATGCCACCAAGATGACACATATACTTCCCCTCTTCATTGGTTACCCTCCTTCTTACTGATACAACCAATATGCTAGTATTTGCTTATTCTTTAAGACTACTTAGGCATATCCCTCCAAGGATAGCCTTTCTTGGATCCTAGAACGATTTACATACCCATTGTCTGTGTTCCCAAAGCACTCTACATTTATCTCTACCACACTCATCCACTGTTGTAAGGTCTTGAGGAAGTATTAGTCATCTTTCTTTTATCACTGTACTGCCTGGCACATAATAGATATACAATAAATTTTTCTGTATAAACAATATAACATTTTTTTCAAGGAAACATATTTTCCTAGTTCCAAACAAATTGGCATACAAATATATTTTGTGAACTCAATCTGTTCATAAGTTTTATAAGCTCTATTCTGGGAAATTGAAAGTCCCTTCATATATCACACATGAATAATAAATTGTCAAACAGAATACAATCAAATACACTAACTCCAAAACTACATCAAGTAAAATTTCACTTTTATTAATTCAGCACTTTCTTCATATTTTGAAATGCCTCGCAGCATAATCATGAATACCAATTTCTACTGTATCACAGATAAAAGATGCTTACATAATGATAAAGATTTTTAATCTTGATATTGGGACAGTTGGTATATTAACATTTATTATTTTTGCCACAATTAATTCTAAGTTGCATGTTATGCAATTTACAAGGGCCAGTCTTGGCTGTTGTTGCTGCCAAAGGAACACTTCCAAGAATTTTAAAACAGAAGGTATGGAAAGATCCCAGACTGGAACCCAAAATCAATTGGAACTGCAATGAAAGTCCCCTTTCTTTTGTCAAATTATAATTTAGCTAAATATATCCAATGTGCTATAAAACACATAGAAATTTCAAAAAATGAATGGAGAGTTAGACCATCTTAAAGTGTGTGCCATATCCACTTATTGAAGATGATTTGTTTAACTTGCTAGTGGGAAATTGTTTAAATAAAGTTAGCATGCAGGTCTGAAGGACAAAAACAGTTCTTTCTCTAACTTAAGTATCTTCTAGTTTCAGAAACACCAGATACATATTTTTCCAAAGAAACATAAAAGGGTTCTTCCAGAACATTGTGCTAGAAACACATCTAATAATAAATATGGTAATCATATAAAAAATCCTTTATTTGAATAAATCACTTATGCCCCACGCACAATTAACTGACTCTTCGTATTGTCTTGAAATGCCTTTCACATGAAGGCATGTGTTATTATTATATGTAAGAAAATGAAGCTATTGAGCTGCCACCAGTGTGACTTGCACTTTGAGCTGTTTTTTCCCCCAAGCAGTAATAATACATTTTCTCTTAGCCACCCATGTTTTGATAAGTGGCAAGAATATGTGAGATGGGCCACCTGAAATTCAAACATTGTCTGTAGCCCCATAATAGAGATTTATTCTAGGAAATATAACAGGCATTGGAGAGGAGAGAATTGATGACCTTCACTTCAATCTCATGAACAGTAGACTTCAATCAACAAAAACAGCATACCTTAAAAATATACTAACAATAATTCAGCAAAGCAAATTACGCATGCAAGGCAAAACTGGATGGATGCTTCTAGTCATATCAATATCATGATCATAGTTACTCTGACCTAAAAATTAAATTCCATATCTCTAGTTATCAGTGAATACTAACAGCTTTTAAAAGAGGTAAACCAAAAAAATCCATAAATTAGCATGTACAGCAGTCTCCCCTTATCTTCCAAGACACCCAGTGGATGTCTTGAATAGTAATGAATAAAACCACAAATAGTACTGAACCTTACATATGTTTTTTCTTATACATACATACCTAAAGTTTAATTTATAAATAAGGCACAGTAAGAGATTAATAATAGTAATTCATAATAAAATAGATTATATAATAAAAATTAAGTGAATGTGGACTCTCTCTCTCTCTCTCTAAAAATGCTTTGTTGTACTGTACTTAGCCTTCCTGCAATGGTGTGAGATGATGATGTGCCTACCCGAGGATATGAAGTATGGTGAAAGACATACGCATTGTGACTAGCCAAAAGCTCCTACTAACCTTCTGACGATAGGTCAGAAGGAACATCTGCTGTCAGTGGGTGGTTACCCATGGGTAACTGAAACAGCAGAAAGCAAAACCATGGATAAGGGGAAAGTACTATACTTCGATGTGAACACTAGTCCTTTGATACATACTAAATCTTAGTATGTCACCAGCTAACACTATGCCCTACCTGTTCAGACTGTTTTCCCCAGATGATAAATCTCTTTTTCACACTCCAAAATCTTTTTATTATCACTTCTCTATGAAATGGGCCTTTTTTATTTTTAGCATTGCCTAGATTAAATTCCCTTTGATGTATATTTCAAGCCTCCCCTTTGACTAGCTCAGTGTTATAGACCTCACTAAATCCTTATTCAAATGGCAGGCACGACACTGTTCCCTTCTCTAATCACAGCAGCATCCCATAACAGAAGCTATTCCAAGGCTCTCAGGAAAAAAAAAAAAAAGAAAAAAAATCATGTTTAATCTATGAGGATAAATATTTAAGGTGGCAGGATTTTATTTCTCTAATGTATATACACATGTATAATATACAAGAAACAAAGTGCTGTTTGAAGCTTTTTTATTTTGAATTGTAAGTAGGATGTATGTAAAGAAATTAGAATTATTCGGCCTTAATTTGACTACTGTGGGACGTGGATTGTAATATCCAAGGAAAACCTACAAAATGAAGCTCAAATGAAGGATTCAGATCTCAGACAAAGATAAATTGGGAGGTAATGAAATAGCCAAATTGACAAGATCACTCTAGCCTTTGTTTTTTCCTATTAATGGAAGGACATTTATTTACCTAACTTGCTGTTTTCAAGGTAAATATAATGGGAGAAAATGAAAGAGCTAAAAAATTCTGCAGAACGGGAGGTCATTCAAGCAAGGAAAAAATCGAACACCTAAGCCCCAAGAGTCTGGATAAGTAATTTTTCAAACAAATATCAAAATGAGTCTTCATGAAAAATACCAGTTGTGAAACACCCTCAAAGAAGGTGGGGGGCACCCGGTTGGCTTAGTTGGTAGACCATGCAACTCTTGTTCTTAGGGTCTTAAGTTCAAGCCCCCTGTTGAATGTAAAGCTTACTTCAAAAAAAAATTACCATTAAGAAAAATTAAATTTTACTATAATAATAACTTTATTCTTTTTTTCATATTATAAGAATTAAGAACCTGGGAAGATTTTCTCTATATAAAAGATGATTATAGTATTTATGAGACAAATCAAATATATTAAATTTATAAATACAGATTAAAATTTTAAGTGAGCCTAATTAGGCATAAAATTTGTGAATATTTCCAAATGCTAATCAAAGACCTCTTGGAAAAATGATAGTTTAAATTTGTTGAAATTACAAATAGAATAAGATTTGTAAGGTGAGCCTGAGAGCTAAAGGAAGAATTTGTTTTATATGTTGTTGTTGGATTTTTTCATTTGCAACTTCTTGATAAATTGAATAATAATTTTAAATATCAAAGTTATTCTGAACAGTTCTTGTTTTTCTTTTTGTTTTTTTTTTCCTCTTGAAAAAGTAAAATTTCTTATTTGACACAATTTCAAAGTCCCTGGTGACTGATTAGTAGATCACAGAGAACTCTGAGAGAGCAGGCTGTGCAGAGTGGTAAGAGCAGAAGGTAAGGTTTCTGAGGGTCAAGGTATGGAAACAGAGTCACAGACTATGATATCGGTTTCTTGTTGCTGCTATAACAATAAACCACAAATTAGGGGGATTAAAACAACACAAATTTATTCTCTTACAGCTCTGGCATTCAGAAGTCCAAAATATGTCTTAGTGGGCTGAAAACAAGGAGTCAGGAGGGCTGCTTTCCTTTTGGAGACTCTAGGGAAGAATCCATTTCCCTCCTTTTTCAAGGTTCTAGAAGCCACCTCCATCCCTTAGCTCATGGCCCCTTCATCCATTTTCAAAACCAGCAGTTAGCATCTTCAAATTTCTGACTCATCTTCTGCCTCCCTCTTCCATTTTTAAAGATTTGAACCTACCCCGATAATCCTGGATTTCCCCATCTCAAAATCCTTAGAAATCATACTTATAAGTCCCTTTTTTCATGTGAGGTAATACATTCACAAGTTCCAGGAATTAGGACATGGACATCTTTGGGAAGTCATTATTCTGCCCACCACAATTATTATTCAAAACATTTAACAAACAAAGGAGAAAGACAGTCTATATTACTTTGAGTGACAAAAAGTTTAATGCAAGGTTTTTTTGGTAAACAAAAAGAAAGGAGTTAAGAAAAGGGGGAAAATTGGGAAGAAAATTTTGAGGAAGTAGGTCCAAGGTCCCCCAAATGAAGGGTTACCCTTGGAGAGGAAGGACAGAGACTCTTTCTTGGGCCAGAAGCAGGAAATAAGAAGAGTAAAGACATCAATAGATTTGGGTGCAGAAGAGGAAGGTTGGGAGACTTCATCTCAATGATTTAACTCTTGAGTGAAAGTGACCTCACCCATAGTGAGCAAAGGAATTTGAAATTCCAGTGAATGTCCCTCCACATGATCCCTTTCAAGCTCCCATCCACCTCCCCTCAAGTCATTACATCACCATTATTATTTTGGTATTAATTCTCCCAGCCCCACCCTGTGTTGTTTTTACTAGACTTTTGTGTATATTTACCTAAATGTGAAATAGTACGGTGTTTACAAGCCTCTGAATTGAAACTGCCTAGATTTCCATCCTCATTCTACCACTTTATAGCATATCTTGAATTGTATCTGAATATTGAGTTGCATGTTGAATTTTATCTTAAGAATTGTCTCTGTGGCTTAATGCCCCATTTATAAAATTGAGATAATAACAGCACACATATCATAGGGTTGTTGTGAAGATTAAATACTTTAGAAAATGTAAAAGGTTTAGTTCAGTGCCTGGCACAGTGAGGGGAGGACTAAATTAAAAATGAGCTCTCATTATTATTTTTTTCATAGATTAACATATTGAGATCAATATTTATATTTATAGATTTACTTATAAAGTTCAACTTTGAGAGGATTTATTCCATGTTCCTTTATAATTTTTTAAAATCTATATACATAGTTGCAATATAATAGACTAAGTACCTTGACAAATACTGCACTGAAAACAGATAAAATCTCGCTAAAATATTTTTAAATCTCATTAAATGCATCTATAAGCAAGCAACAGTGTAAGGTATGTTCAAACAAAAAACATAGTGAAGGTGAAATTCAAGAGGGAAAAATAGAATTATGAGGCTGACTTTAGCCTTGAATCTATTTGCTTGACCAGGTAAACCTGAATTTTCATTTTTACAACTTTGAGGACCTAAAAAATAAGACCTAAGATGAAGCCTCTAGTAAGACCCTATGCCAGTAAACCTGGGACCCCATCAGTCAACAATCCCAACCTTAAGACCTGCAAAGAAAACTGCCTGTCTCAAATCTATTTGTAACCATAAGCTGGCCTCTTTGCAGCTTTGCAAACTAAATTCATATTACCTAAATGGAACAAAAAGCTTCGTGCTCATATTCTTAAATTTTCAACAACTCTTTGTACATATATGCATATCACATTTAGCAGCTATGGGTTTAAGAATAATAAAATAGGTTAAGGACTTAACCATATGAAAGTTTTGCAACTAAAGTTGACTGATGAGATATTTTATAGGGCTTTAAAATTATATTTCTTGATGTTCCTTTTTACTTGATATCACTTTTCCAAACATAAACCCAGTTATTTTACTATCTTATTATGTCAAGTTTTCACTCACTTGCCAAATATCCACATATTGTCTGTTTAAGCACCATCATAGAACCATCCAACAAGGAAGTTGAATGAGATAAACATAGTTACAGCTCCTTTTCTTTTTAAAATGCAAACTAAATACCATTTCTCTTCCTCCTACTTAGGAAACTGTCAGAAACAATAATTTAAGATGAATAATTGAGGGAACTGGCAAGGTGGTCTCAAGAAGACAGACTCCTCTGGTCATGCCACATGAAAAATTCATCTCAGAAGTTCATCATGTAAGAATCACCTGGCCATATCAAGAAGCTTGAGAATCAGAACTATAGAGGTTGCATTCTGAGATGATGAGCTTGAGGTTATATGACTCATCTTATTGAAAAGAACCTAAACGGGTCAGCATGATTTTGTTCCTGTTGACTTATTTTTCAAGACCAAAGTCCACACTGTCATTTGCAGCCCCCACAGAAAGATATAGCAAATGAATCCTAAGAAGATGGATTCAAAGAAATGGCTTCTTTATGAGTGTAAGTTTCCTGGGCAGTTCTTCCTGCTCTGCTGTAATTCTGTATACTCCAGTGTTCCCAAGGGATTGTATGCGAGACTCAAAGGGAGCCAATCTGGTTGGCATGACCTTTCCCAGACTCATAGTTCATTCCATGAGCCAGCATGATAGGGGTAGCACAAATACTCTTCACCACTGGATACACATAACCAGCCCAAAAGGAATCTGACTTTTAGGGAGTACTGCGTGCAGATACTGTAAGGAAAGGTGATTAAGTTGCACTGTGAAGAAGCAGCTAGTAAACAGAATCAAATGGACCTACTGGTACACCTTCTAGAGAATGGGAAAACCCACCTAGTGCCAAACAACCTTCTAAGATGCTAGCCATCTGGAATGGTTAATTTTATGTGTCAAATTGACCAAGCTATGGTACCCAGGTGTTTAGTCGAACACCTGCTGCTGTGAAGGTATTTTTTAGATGTGATTAGCATTCAAATCAGCAGACTTTGAGTAAAGCAGATTATTCATAATATGAGTGGGACTCACCCACTCAGTCAAAAGCCTTTAAAGCAAAGACTGACATTTCCTGCAGAAGGGGAACTTTTCTCAAGACCATGACACAGAAACTCTCCCTGAGTGTTTAGTTGGTTGCCCTGTGGAATCCAAATTCAAGACTGCAACATCCACTTTTACCTAAGTCTCCAGCCTGCTGACCTGTCCTACAGATTTCAGACTTGCTAGCCCCTAGATTCACCTGCGTGAATTTCTTAAAAGATCTCGTTCTCTTCTCTCTCAAGTAAAATTTCATTTTATTCTTGGATACCTGGATAAATTTAACCCAATTTAACCAAGCATATGTAATTTTCTTTTTTCTTCTTTAGATAAAGCTATAAAAACAATACCTATGTATAGGAAACATTGTCATTCTTACAGTTTTAATATTTAGAGTGGATTTTTAAATAAATGTTCCCATAAGATTTCCACAGTTAAGATTATCTAGATAACATTGTTTATAGGCTTAAAAGACTTCTTTATCACAATTCTATAAAAAGGAAGAAACTACTACATAAAATTAGGAATAAATTATTTACATCAGTTTTACTAATTTGGAAAGGAAGCAAAGAAACCTAAGCCAAAAGATTAGTGGTCTTGGACTGTTAGTGCGAACAGATACGCAAGTCAAAGATTCCTAGCAGTCCAAGAAAAACGAGTGACTCACATTCAAATATCAATGAACACTGAAGAAAACATAGCACCAACACTGAGAATCAGCAGACTTTCTAATATTTCAGATAGTGGAACTAATAAGCGCAGAATATAATGAGCATTAATATTACTATATTTAAAGAACTAAAATATAAGCTTTAAAATATGAGCAAGGAATAAGACACTATAAAGAATAACAAAAAATAATAATAATAATAACCAAGACAATTTTACAGAACCAAATAAAATGTCTAGATGTGGGAACAATAACAACTGAAATTAAAAACTCAGTAACTAGCTTTAGCAACATATCAAGACACAAGCCAAACCAATAACCAGTGAACTTTAAAATGGCTCTGAAAAAAAATTATTAGACACAGATGCAATACATAAAAGAGAAATTTAGAGACCTGGAAAATAGGGTGAGAAGGTTTAAGAAAAGTCTCTAATTCTAGAAGGAGAGAAAGAAGAGGACAGAGTCCATTTTTGAAGAGATAAATTCTGAGAAATTTAAAAAAAAAAAAAGGGAGATTCACAAATTCAATAAGTCCAGTGATTCCCAATAGACAAATAAAAGGAGATCTATACTTAGGCCCATCATGGTGAAACTAAAACACCAAAACATTCCTCTGAAGTCTACTTTGTTCACCATTGCACCCCCTAGTGTTGGACACTCAATATGTACTTGATGACTGAATAACAGAAGATTATAATGAATGGGAAGGTCATGTGCTTGAAATCATGTGGATGGGATAATTCTGAATAATGATGGGTCTATTTGGAGCCTATACTCATGAATGTCTGAAATGGAAGGAATTTGACGTTAACATTGAGAAGGTAGAAAAACTCTTGATTAAATTACTCCATACTGTTTGATGCCTTTGAATAGTCAAGACCAAAAAAAATAAATATACTATAAAAAAATCTTTGCTCTTAAACCTACCATTTTTACCTTAGCAGCCAGCAATATTTTGTTCTAAGTTCATTTCATGCTATCCTCAAAAACACGTGAGAAGCTGTGATAGTCATGAGAGCTGTTCACAAATACTCTTTCTCTCATTGCAGGTATGTGGTATGATTGCCCTTCCCTGCCTACTTGAAGTTAGGTGTAGTCATGGGATTTGCTTTGATCAATAAAACATGAGAACTAACATGTTATTTATTTGTGGAAGTATTAAGAACTAGTGCATGTTTTACCAAAACCTTTCTTTACCTTCTGCCAATGGCAACATTCTAGATAGTGCCTGCTCCTCAACCTGGATTCTGGAAAAAGCAGCACAAAGCTCCCAAAGATGCCATGAGAGATAGATACTATGAGTGAGAAGTGGTTTTAAGCCACTAAAACTTAGGAGTTGTTAGATAAGCAGGGCCTAGCCTTTCTTAATTCATACAAAGACACTAAAGAGTTTCTATACTTCTTTAGAATACTTGGCCTAACCTACAGTGTTTAAATTTCAAATTGAAAGATCCAGATTACAGATTCAGTAGCATTTTCTCAGTGACACAAAATCACAGAACATGGTGCCAAGCAAAGCTGTAGATTTGTCTTTTCGGGCAGTGTCTGTCTGAGAGGAGAATAGTACCTCATCTGGTTTAGGTCTCAAGACGCCTAATGATAAGGCAGTATATTAGACAACCACTCAAACTTCCTCCCCCCGCTCCATGGCTTTACACTCATTAGGACAGTGCCATGACTGGAAAGAAATAGGTTACAGAGAACAAATAATACAGCTCATTTTCTGGATTAGTCAGCAATTTCTATAATATTTTAGTATTTTTAGGATTCATAGTGACTTTTCAATGCTATCAAAATAACATTGGTGGGGCACCTGGGTGGCTCAGTCTGTTAAGCAGTCAACTCTTGCTTTCAGTTCAGCTGATGATCTCAAGATAGTGAGATCAAGCCCCACATCAGCTCCCCACTGAGCACAAGTCTGCTTGGAGTTTCTCTCTTCCTCTCCCTCTGCCCCTCACCTCATCCTTTCTCTCTCTCTTTCTCTCTCTCCTCTCCCTCTCTCTCAATAAATAAATACTTTTTTAAAAAATAACATTGGTGAATTATAACAGCCCTTTGTATAAATTACTTGAAAAAACTAAGACCCCAGCAGCACTTATCCTGTACAAAATCAAAGTAAACTAATTTTTTCTTTCATTCAAAAATACATATTAATCACTAATGAAGTTCCAGGCACTAGCTTAAACTCCACAGGTACAAAGATAAATAAAAAATGGTCTCTGTCCTCTAGGGGCTTATAGAGGCAGAGTATTCACCTAAAAAAAATAAATACAAGACAATGGATGACATGCTATAAATGAGCTGTAAGTGATCACAGAGATAAGGAACAAAGTATGTCAGAAAAAACTTCCAAGGAGAAAAACAATCTAGACCATTAATTGTTACTAAAAATTTATACACATATGTACATATTTGTACACATGCTTAAAGAGAAAAAGAGATACATAATATGTGTGTGTGTGTGTGTGTACATATTCAGACTTTAGCTAATTTAAATGCATAATTCATGCTCTTATTTATCTAAAATGAATGTAAAAATAAATTATGTAGAGGCCAAGGGCAGGCTGCCCCAAGATGTGCCACTTTAGGAGGCAGATTATTTTGAGCTGAAAACAATCAAGGTCCAAAAGACAGGAAAAAACTTTGACCTTCCCCCAACTGCCTAAAAGAATTTAGATAGAGGATCCATTCCTAGAAGAGAACTAACACCATAGATAACTACATTATAATATGAACTAGGTGTAGTAGACACAAAGGAACCTAGCAAAATCTGTTTAAATTCCTCTCTGTGTCTTATTGTTTTTGTATGGCCCAGCAAACACTTGTAAACCAAACATGTACTCTCTTTCATCTTCCTATGAATTGCCTTCCTTTCCTTTAAAGTCATAAACCCCTAAACTTTCTTAGCTCAGAATGACATATATACCTCATTTTGCCTGTCTGACTTTGGAATCTCATGTCTGTATGGATTCTCTGTAGATATGCAATTAAATTTGATTTTCTCCTACTAACTGGTCTCTTGTCAACTCAATTCTTTGGCCATCTAGAAAAATCTTGAAGAGTAAAGGAAAATTTTTCCTCTCCACCAATGAATTTTTTAGAACAGAAATAGTAAGGCATAAGAAATTTATCAGTTTCAAAAACCACCTTAAACACAGTGACCTCTATCTTTGATACTTTGAAGAGAATTGTAGGCTCATAGAAGAGCTTGAGTTGTTACTAAATGAAGCTACCTTTAACCTCTGAACCTCAATTTCTGATGTGAGACTTAGAGATAACAACTACCCTGATGGATTGTTCCAAGGATTAGAAATAACAAAGCACTTGTACATACCTTGCAAATAATTTGCCTTCAATAAATAATAGCTGCTATGGGGGCTCCTGAGTGGCTCAGTCAGTTAAGAGTCTGCCTCCAACTCAGGTCATGATCCCAGGGTCTGGGACTGAGCCTAGAGTTGAGCTCCCTGCTCAGCAGGGAGTCTGCTTCTCCCTCTCCCTCTAGCCCTTCCCCCTGCCCCCTGCCACTTATGCCCACACTCTCTTTTTCACATGCACAGATGGCTCTATCACTCTCAAATAAATAAAATCTCTTTTAAACATTTTAAAAAATAGTAGCTGTTATGGTTATAATTGTTATATTTTGTATCATTAGAATTAGGAAGCTAAACTGAACCTGAACTAACCTTAAAACATGCTGTGGAAGTTGTGCTTTTGAACTAAGCCCTGTTAGAACTTTGTTAGGCATTATCTTTCTGTTTCTATTTTCATTTTTTATAAAAGTATACCATAAAGTTTACCCCCAACAATAACAACAAAAAAATTTAGTATCTGAGTTTTTTGTTATTTGAATTCAGGATCAACAGTTTATAGGTTATAAGAAAATGAAAGGAAGAGAAGCAGAACCATGATAAAGTGGAAAATGTATAAGGAAATGAAGGTTTTGAAGACATCTGGCAACCTCAGTCATTGAATTAAAATATTCATAGAACTATGGTTACTGCTGGAGGCTTCTTCCAGGCATAAAATATCACAATCATCTTTAACATTCCTTCTCCACTATACAAGCAAGGCAAATTACTCCATAGCTAAATAAATGCCTGGGGGTAGTTATTTTACTTTTTGGTTACATAAATTACTCAAAAACAGTACCCATGTTTTCTAAATATGCAATATTTTAAACAGTAGGTACATACTATAATGAGAAATGAGAGCAGATATAAACTCCTCTAACAAGTTTTTATATGTACTTTTTTATATAAAATAAGATGAGAATACAATCACGAGATAAGAATTTCTCAGTCTATCACTGCAGATGATTAGGAAGTAAGATTTAGCAATTAGACAGCTAATGTTATACATAAAATAACATATGTACTTAGAAACTCAAATCTGTATTACAAAGATATGTTAGGAAAAAAATTCCCCATGGGTCTCTCATGATTCTGCACAATTTGCAAGCAGAGGCAGATATTTCCAGAATACATTTTTCAAGGATGTTTGAAAAGCCTTGGAAAATGGATATAGTGTCTCCCCTGGGAAGAGAGGGCAGATTTATTTGTTGTCTAGTGTAATAATGTCTCTCTCCAGCGTAAAGATTGAGCAGTTTTGTTTGCAGCCCATTATGAAGCATTGGAGTTCTATGAGCTCAGAGTTACTTGGTTGTGGTGCACATCCACTATATATGATCATTGTCAACCTGAACAACTCCACATTGTACTCATGGGACTTAGGGAACATGAGGAACCAACATGAACATGAAGCTTATGCTGCTTGTTGTGCCATAAGCAATAGTTCTTTTCTGACCCAGCAGTGTCATGTCTCAGGTCAGCATGCATAAAACTGTGGTGGGCTGACTTATTAACTTGCAAATAAGGTAAAATCTCAGATTCTTCACAGTTCTTGACAGAGCCTACCTTAAAAATTAAATATTTTGTGATCCATAACTACACTTCAGAAGAATGTTGCCTGGTTGGCTGAGTCAGTTAAGCATCTTCCTTTGGCTCAGGTCATGATCCTAGGGTCCTAGGATCGAGTCCTGCATTGAGCTCCCTGCTTAGTGGGAAATCTGCTTCCCCCTCTACCCTTTCCCCCTGCTTGTGATCTCTCTTTCTCACTCTCCCTTTTCCAAATAAAATCTTAAAAAAAAAAAAATCATCTTTCAACTAAATAAATATTTATTGAAAATCTAGTATGTACAAGAAACAATGACTCAGTTCTCAAGTTCCCAACTTTACTCATATCAATATGGGGGTTGAGTAAGAATTGAGACATTAGCTTCTTTCAGCAGATATCAAAGTTTTGAAGACTTCAGAAGAGATATGTAATACAGTTACACCAAAATGTGGTTGCACTGCAATGGGCTAAGTAGCATAATTCTAATGCGTGACTCACCAAACTTATTAATTCCAATATGCCATGTATCTTCAAACTGAGGAAGGGTAGAAGCAGAAAAACGTTAACCTTTAGCCCACCAGGCTGATCTATAGCTTGCATAGTTCCAGTAAGGATCAAATACGTGCTGTTACATTCTGTTGTTTTTTGTTTTTTGGTTTTTGTTTTTCATTTTGTTCAGTGAGCCAACATATAGTATATGGTAAGTTTTTGTTGTAATATTCAGTGATTCATTAGTTGCATATAACACCCAGTACTCATCACAACATGTGCTCTCCTTAATACCTACCACCCAGTTAACCTATCTCCCTAACCCCCACCCTTCTGTAACCCTCAGTTTGGCTCCTGGAGTACAGAGTCTCTCATGGTTTGTCTCCCTCTCTGATTTCTTCTCATTCAGTTTTCTCTCCCTTCTCCTGTGGTCCTCTGTTCTATTCTTTATGTTCTACATAGGAGTGAAACCATAAGATAATTTTCTTTCTCTGCTTATCTCATTTCACTTAGCATAGTCCCCTCCAGTTCCATCCATATCAGTGCAAATGGTGGGTGTTCATCCTTTCTGGTGGCTGAGTCATGTTCCATTGTATATATGAACCACATCTTTATCCATTCATCTGTTGGAGAGCATCTCAGTTCCTTCCACAGTTTGGCTATTGTGGACATTGCTGCTATGAACACTGGGATGCATGTGCCCTTCCTTTTTACTAATCTGCTAAGAACTTATCAAATTCAACACCCAAAAACCAAGTAACCCAGTCAAGAAATGGGCAGAAGATATGAACAGATATTTCTCCAAAGAAGACATACAAATGGCTAACAGAAACATGAAAAAATGTTCAATGTTGGATCCCCCCAAAATTGGGTATCCCAATAATGGGTCCGTGATTAAAGGAGCGAGACTGATACAAAGCGAAGGTCAACCAAAGCTTTATTTCATGCCAAGCATCAGTAATCAAACTGGCCAGCCAGGGCCGCATCTCTTACAGAGAGAGGGCGACCCCTCCCTGCTTTCCAGACTAACTTTTATAGAGCAAAGGCCATGTGGTTGGGCCTGGCCACACACAGGTGGCCAATGAGATTGTAACACACACAGGAAACTCCACAGTGATGCTAGGCGACCAACTGAATTACAATTTACCCTAGTAGACATTTGAACCAGCGTATCACCTAGTTCAGAATTGGTGCCCAAAAGGTGCCCAAAGGGCAGTGCCCATGCTCCTTGGTAGCTAGGAGACAGTATGCGCCCCCACTGATCAGAAGTCTCCACCTGGCCTGACCCACCCTTGTATTTGGACTTTGTTACCTGGGACTTGCTTTTAAATAAGTTGGGGGCGGGTGGGGCGAGGTCAATTTAAGTTTTACAACAAAATGTTGTAAAACATTTTCAACCAGGGTGGGGCCGCTCTGGCTGAATAGGCTCTTACATTCAACATCACTAGTCATTAGGGAAATACAAATCAAAACTACAATGAGATACCACCTTACACCAGCTAGAATGGCCAAAATTAACAAGACAGGAAACAACTGTTGGCAAGGTTGTGGAGAACCAGGAACCCTCTTGCACTGTTGGGCACTACATCCTTTTAAGATTTTTATTTTTCTTTTCTTTCTTTTTTTTTTTTTTTTTAATTTGATATACACAGAGAGCGAGCGAGCACCGGGAAGTGAAACAGCAGGCAGAGAGAGGGAGAAGCATGTTCCCCGCCAAGCAGGGAGCCCGATGCAGGACTCAATCCCAGGACCCCAGGATCATGACCTGAGCAGAAGGCAGACACTCAACCAACTGAGGCATCCCAGCTTCTGCATTCTTAAAGGGTCTCAGGATTGCCTGTGCGTCTCACCAATAGTTAATATAGAGCTGAATGAGAAGCACCAGAAAAAACTTTCGGAAGTAATTTTATGAGTAGAAATTCAAAGAAGGTATTTATGATCTAATTCTCCCTTACACATTCCCTCCCCTTTGAGCACTTAGCATATAACTGAAAGACCTGCGGATCCCCTTACGCAAGAATTCAACACTGCCACAGGATGCAAACAGCAAGAGGTTCTTTATTGTCGCACAGGCCCCTGCGGGTGGTCAGCAGCTCCTGCTAGCTGAGCACACCAGGCTGAGGTGGTGCAAGATTTTATAGACAGGTACAAACAAGTTTTGGGTGGAGCGGAGCTGATTGGTTGACAATTTGAACTTTTGAAAAAGGCATACTTGGTGTTAGCGGATTGGCTTTGGGAGACCCGCGCGCTCGAAGAGAAAGGCGGGAAGGGGAAACAAAGAGGGGAAGTTAGATCTTGTTACTCAGCAGTAAAACATCTTGTCTACGTGACTATGCGGCGGCCCCCTGCTTACGTGACCAACATGATTATATGACCCTCTGCCTATGTGGTCAGGCATTAGGCCATATCTTACGAGAAAGCTATTCGCAGGGAGTGCCATATCCTGCTATGAAGCAGCTATTATGAAACTACCAACTATCATTGTGTTCTAAAGGCCAAGCAGTTACAGAAAAGCAAGAGAGTGGTTAATTACTTAATATCTGGGGGAAGGGTCTTTCATAACCACCAGCTTCATAGAGCAAAAGTGAAGCTCTTTCTGCCCATGGGGACTCCCCATACTATAAAAAAAAGCACCTTTTCTGCCTGAAAAAGGACTTTTTTCTTGACTGGTAGCCCAGGGTCCCATGTCACAAACATCAAGTCTATGAATGCCCAAAGACTAAATTGGCAATAATAGACTTGAACTCTGATTTGCCAGGTTAGAAACAGGAATTAGCATTACTTACTCTCAAATTTCATATCCCCCATCAAGCATTAAACCTACTATTATTACATCCAAGTCTTACTAAGCTCATCTAAGAACACGTACTTTTTTAAAAAGAGAAATGCTGGGGCACCTGGGTGGCTCAGTGGGTTAAAGCTGCTGCCTTCGGTTCAGGTCATGACTCCGAGTTCTGGGATCTAGCCCTATATTGGGTTCTTTGCTCAGCAGGGAGCCTGCTTCCTTCTGTCTCTCTGCCTACTTGTGATCTCTGTCTGTCAAATACATAAATAAAATCTTAAAAAAAAAAAAAAGAGAGAGAGAGAAATGCTTTAACTTCAAGTTCATGATAGTTAGAGCGACTATATAATTTATCACTCAACAAGACAATTTGAGGGAGAAAGACAGGGCATTATTAATAATTATACTGAAACAACATTCAGAAACCAGGACTGACTGAGGCAAAAGGACATGTCCCCTAGCTGAAATACCAGCTACATTCCAAGGAGTTCAAAGAATTAATTCTCTAACAAATCCATTGAGAGTCTGGAAGAAACTGTTTTTGTATTCAAGGCTAGTTGCTAAAATTCCCACACTTTCAGGTTAGTTATAAACTTATAATTAGAGCAAAGCTAACCAAAATCTAACACATGCAAACAAGGGAGCTTTGCAAGCAATTTTTTAAGGTATTTTCTGGGACTGGCCCAGTGCACATTTTCCTTCTAGAAGAGAGTTACTGTATTTTGAAATGACTTGCAAGATTTCATTCAGTACCACCCCCTGCAGGGGACACAAACCACAGCTAGCAACAAGAGGAGTTGTAATGCTAATTCCCTAAATACCACACTATTAATTAATCTCAGTGAATAATGGGGTTTCTAATGCAAATTATTCTGATGTCATCCTTTGCCTAAAGGTGTTTCTAAAGATCTATGTGAAATGTCAAAGATAAGCTTTAGTCACCATGTGATAGAGAATTTGGACAAACAGGTGGGGAAATCTGGTTCATCTGAAGTCAGTGGTAGCTATCAACAGAAGCCTGTTAGAGAACTTAAAAGAATATCATTTCCTCAGTTGTTTTCTCTTCCTAAAAAGCAACTACAATGAAATCTGGACATGAAATTTCATTAAGAAATGGCTATAATGGGGCGCCTGGGTGGCTCAGTGGGTTAAGCCGCTGCCTTCGGCTCAGGTCATGATCTCAGGGTCCTGGGATCGAGTCCCGCATCAGGCTCTCTGCTCCGCAGGGAGCCTGCTTCCTCCTCTCTCTCTCTCTGCCTGCCTCTCTGCCTACTTGTGATCTCTCTCTGTCAAGTAAATAAATAAAATCTTTAAAAAAAAAAAAAAAAGAAATGTCTATAATGGACAATGAGTAACACAAAACAACTCTAGACATTTCTCTTTAATACACACTTCCAGAGAGGTTTGAGTCCCTGTTTTATTTGAAGTCCAGGAATTCATACTGGTGTCAGCATTGCCATCTGAACATTCTGAAGAAAAGAGCTTGCACTAATGTAGAGATTTTCCCTGCTATCTGAAAGTAAAGAGTTCCAATAAAACCTTTCATAGACCAAAATGACATAAGGTGAAGGAGCAATTAACATTAACTTATAGGGAAAATCTTTTGAGCATTTCCAAACCCCAAAATAGCCTCTCTTGGGCTTTTCTGACACCTGAGGGCACATCTTGCTAATAAATGCACAAAATATACCAAGATTAACCACGGATACTCATAGACACCATTCAAAGCTATGGTGACTCAATGCTGAGATGCCTAGTTCTCAAGGAAGAAGTTTGGCAGAACCACCCTCTTTGCTCAGGGTACACAGTGCTTCCAAAACTGTTCATTTGAAAACAAACGGTAAACCCTATTTTCACCTTCCATCTTTTTCCATACAAGTGGAAATCCTCAGGGACATAGGGGTCTCAGTCAGTTAAGCCTCAGACTCTTGATTTAAGCTCAGGTCTTGATCTTGGGATCATGAGATCTGGATGGAGGCCTGCTTGGCTCCACACTCAGCAGGGAGTCCTCCTGAGATTCTCTCCCTCTCTGCCCTCCCCCTGCTTCATTCAAAAAATATTCACTCTACCATCACCAGTGAGGTATGAACAAAGCTTACAGTTCTAGACTGATAAGATTCACTTTGTAATTATTGACTGCTTTCTGTTATTTATTTTTCACTTGTGTTGGTCAGTGGGTATGAGATAAGAAATTTCACAGGAAGCCTTACAAAAAAATCTCTAAATCTGAATCGTTATGTAACACGGTTATATTTCCTCAGGTTTTTCTTTTGTTCATTTATCCATATATCCATTTAATGTTTCATTCAACAAAGCTTTGTTGAGTAGTGTGCTGGGTCCAGAAGATATAACAATCTATAAGATATAGTTTATCCCCTAACAGTGCTAACACACTCTTGGAGAAATAGGTAAAGAAAATAAATATGTAAGTAAATGAAGTAAATTTCAATCACCAGACTTTCTTTGTGGAAGCATGTAATACTGGCTATTATGTTACATTCGTTGATGGCAATGACTTGCAAATTTCATGCTTTAATTTAAAAAAAAAAAAAAAAGGTTGGTAAAGAACATCTGTCCTGATTAAATTAGCAGTGCAAATATATGTGTAAAATTGAACAGGAACTATTTTCTCAGGCAAAACAAACAAACAAAAAAGAGATTGTTTTTGACTTATTAGATCTCCTTAGCAGGCTTTTTCTGGATGTACCAAGAGAGTAGAATTCAAAGATAGTGAGGGAGAGGGAATAGAAAGAGAAAGAGATTAAGATGCTCTTAGTAGGTTGGGCTCCTCTTGTAAAGAGTCCTATAGGCTATATTTAGCAGTTTGGACCTTATTCTACAAGAGAGAATTCAAAGATTTTAAGAGGAGGAATGAGAACCAGGTATTCATTTATAATGGTCATTCTAGCAACACTGTAACAAGAGGCTATTGCCAGGACTAGACCATAAACAACGAAGCATGGCCTAAGACAGTGCCTTCCTAGTGAGAGGAGATGATATAATAAACAAGTAATTCCAGACCTGATCAGTTGGATATGGGAGATGATAAAGAATTTGGGATCTAGGGTAACTCTCAGGATTCTTGAATGGAAAACTTGGTGTTGAATGAAGGGTAGAGGATCAAGAAAGGAGTGTTTTGTTTTCTTTTCCTTCTTCTTTTGCTTTGTTTTGTTTTATTTTGTTTTAAGAATGAATGAGAGGAATCTGGGACACCTGGGTCGTTTAGTCTTTAAGCCTCTGCCTTCTGCTCAAGTCATGATCCCAGGGACCGGGGATGAGTCCCACTTCAGGTTCCCTGCTCCACAGGGAGTCTGCTTCTTCCAGTGGTCATCCATCCATTCATTCTCTCAAACTCTCTCTCAAATATTAAATAAATAAAATCTTTAAAAAAAAAAAAAAAAAAAAGAACAAGAGAGATCCGAACACTACTGAACACTTTTTCATAAGCTAAAAAGAAGGAGCCAGTGGAGGCAAATAGTTAAAAAAAAATCAAATCATTAGTGAATGATTATCCCAAAGGAGGCAAGAGGGATATTTGTGATGCATAGCACCTAGAACATAATAAGGACACAATAAATGTTTGTTCTTAGAATCATAATTACTTTCAATTAGTCGAATTTCCAAATTAGTGAGGTTTTACTCTATTTCACATCTTACATTATATTTAATAATTTTCAGTTCCATGTTTGCAACCTGATTTTGATATGTATAATCATAACAAAATAACTACCATTTATTCTTTTATTAACATATTGTTAGGTCCGTAATCAAAGGAGCGAGACTGATACAAAGTGAAGGTCGAGCAAAGCTTTTTTTCGCGCCAAGCATCAAGAATCAAACCAACCAGTCAGGGCCACCTCTTATAGAGAGGGCGACCCCTCCCAGCCTCACAGACTTTTATAGAGCAAAGGCCATGTGGTTGGGCCTGGCCACCACAGGTAGCCAATGAGATTGTAACACACAGAGAAAGCTGCACAGTCATGCTAGGTCACACACGGGTGGCCAATTGAATTACAATTTACCCTAGTAGATATTTGAGCTAGCCTATCACCTTGGTCAGAATTGGCGCCCAAAAGGCAGGACTCATACTCCTTGGTAGCTAGGGAGACAGTATGCGTGCCCCACTAATTGGATGTCTCCACCTGGCCTGACCTGCCCTTGTATTTGGGCTTTGTTATCTGGGACTGGTTTCCCCGACTTGCTTTTAAGTAAGTTCCCCTGGGGGTGGGGGGGCAGGGTCAGTTTAAGTTTTACTGCATAAACAACAAAATCACTATTTAACCGGATGGAATCGCTCTAGCTAAATATGCCCTTACAACATAATCTGTTTCAGGGATACAGGTCTGTGATTCATCAGTCTCAATTCACAGCACTCACCATAGCATATACCCTCCATAACTCACCCTATCCCTCCCCCACCACCCCCAGCAACCCTCAGTTTGTTTCCTTAGATTAAGAGTCTCTCTTGGTTTGTATCCCTCCCTGGTCTCATCTTGTTTCATTTTTCCCTCCTTTTCCCCCATGACCCCCTGCCCTGCCTCTCAAATTCCCCATATCAGTGAGGGGGAGGGAATAGAACCTCACAATGATAATTGTCTTTCTCTGATTGACTCATTTCACTTAGCGTGATACCCTCTAGTGCCAGCCACATCATTGCAAATGGTAAGATTTCGGGGATTTTGATGGCTGCATAGTATCCCGTTCTGTGTGTGTGTGTGTGTGTGTGTGTGTGTGTGTCACATCTTCTTTATCTATTCATCTGATAACTACCATAATAAGTACTTAGTGTATACTTTACAGAGCATGCCATCCCTTACAAAACTGCACTGAAGTCAATGGTATTTACAAATATGAAAACTGTGACTCAGAAGTATGAAAAAATTCACTTGTGCCATACAGTTAGTAAATTGTAGGGCCAGATTTCAAAGCCAGGTCTAAGGACAGTTAAAAAAATCTATGATCTAACTTGAACTACCTCCATTTTGACCTGTGTCTGTACTAGAAAATTAATTTTTTTTTCCAGCTTACCTTTTATTTTAATTCAGTCAAAAGACCCAGGTAGGCTAAGCATCCTGTGATAGGAACTGAAACTATCCCCTCAAGTAATTACAACTGCCCTGACTCCAGCAAAATCCTGAATGATTGACCCAAAGGCAACCATCAAACCTGACATTTACTGACCAGCATGCATGACCCTTGTCCTACATTCTCCTTATATAAACTTAGACATATTTTCAACACTTGGGAGACCGTCACTGGGACCACTACTTTGCAGTCTTCCTTGCTGGCCTCACAGAAATAAATTCTTTTCTTATTTCAAAGTCCCCCCCCCCCCACTCCCAAAACTATGTTCTAAATCACTATGGTCTATTTGTTTCTCATATAATTTGTAAATATAGGCCTTTCTTGAAACTCTTCTATGAAAGTTTTAAACGGAATTTTTTTTTAAGATTTTATTTTTATTTATTTATTTTAGAGATAGAGAGACAGTACGGAGAGACAGAAGGGAAGGGAAAGGGAGAGAGAATCTGAAGAGACTCTGCACTAAACTCAGAGCCTGTCATGGGCTCAATCCCACGACTGTGAAATAAGATATGAGCTGAAATCAAGAGCCAGATGCACAACTGACTGAGCCACACAGGTGCCCCTAAAGACATTGGTACAAGGGGAAAAAAGAAAAAGCCATAATTACAATTAAAACCAAATTGATTTGTTTATTCTTCAAAGTCAAGATGAGTTCCAATCTCATTAACCATGAAACACAGCTTATTTTCTCATCTAGAAAAGACATTTTCGGGGCACCTGGGTGGCTCAGTGGGTTAAGCCTCTGCCTTAGGCTCAGGTCATGGTCTCAGGATCCTGAGATTGAGTCCCACATCGGGCTCTCTGCTTGGCAGGGAGCCTGCTTCCTCCTCTCTCTCTGTCTGCCTCTCTGCCTACTTGGGATCACTCTCTCTGTCAAATAAATAAATAAAATCTTTTAAAAAAATACTGTAAAAAAAAAAAGACATTTTCGTTTGTCACAGGTCTAAAATACAAACAATACAGGACATGTAACTGGGTACTATTATTGTCACCAATATTAAAATTTTGTTTAAAATGCCTCTTATAGATTATTTCTATCACAATTACAATTTAATTTTTTGAGTTTAAAAATACAAAAAGAACACTTCATTAGTTTTATAAGCTTTGCATGATGGAAATCATTTATTAAAATTGGTAGGTAGCAAGGATATATTTCAGAAATGAGGATACAATTGCAACCATAATGTATAAAATGGGAACTTTCAATGGATAGGGAAAAAATTCTTAAATTAAACTTCTCTGAAAAGCAGTAGGAATTTTTCTTAACTGTGGAAACTTATGAATAATTCATAATAACCTTATAAAACATAGAGAAGGATAATGCTTTTCCTCAATTATCACTAGGTGTTGAAATCCCAATCCCCAGACAAAAGAGCATACAGGTTGGAGTTACCAGATTAACTATGGGCACAACCAGCCCCTGCGAAAATAGGATTTACAAACAGCTTCCCTGGCAACCACCCTTCACAAGCAGGAGAGAAAAAGAAAAACCAAACCAAATTAAAACAAAACAAAACCAAAAAACAAACAAAAACAAAAACAAAAAACACCAGATTGAAAACATGTCAATTAAGATCCCCTACAGAAGAGGGGGTTTAAAAAAAAAGTTTCATTTTGTTTGAGAGACCAGACCTGCAGACAGATATTTCAAAATGCTCTGCCCCCTATTGGTTTTCTCCCCTTAATTTCCTGTTCTTGCCTTTCCCACAATTGATTGGCCCCTCTCTTGCAGGGGCAGAGGTACCAGCCCAAGCACTGTCAATGATGCCCATCAACAGTCTGATCTCAAGGTACACTGTGCCTCTCACTTCAGAGACCAGGTCAGTCCATTTCCATGATACTTCCCTCTTCTAGAGCTTTTGTAGGGTGGCTTTTAGCTGGCCTCCTAGCAGAGGTCACATCTAAGAAAACAGGGCAACCAAGGAGAATTGAAAGAGGAAAGGCCTTCAGAATAAGTGAGGGTCTACATTTTTTTTTTAAGATTTTATTTATTTATTTGACAGACAGAGATCACAAGTAGGCAGAGAGGCAGGCAGAGAGAGAGAGAGAGGAGGAAGCAGGCTCCCTGCTGACCAGGGAGCCCAATGTGGGACTCGATCCCAGGACCCTGAGATCATGACCTGAGCCGAAGGCAGCGGCTTAACCCTCTGAGCCACCCAGGCACCTAGGGTCTACATTTTATAGTCTCTTTTTGTAAGCTTATCAGGACATTTTTGCCTCACTGAAGTAGCGCTGAGATGCTTTTAAAATCAATGATATCCCCCCTTTCTTCTCCCATGCTCCATGTCCCTCCTGGCATATATTTTGTATTTCCCCAAGAGCTTCATGATACAGCTGGGGCAGAAAGAAGCATTTGCTTTAGGAAGGGACACAGAAGGTGGAAGGCAGAAAGGAGAGTGGGGAAAGAGGAAAAAATAAAGATCACTGGGAACGAGGGAGGCATTTTTTAACGAGATTTGTTAAAATCATAGCCAAGGGGCTCACATCAGGAACTGTTTAAGAAAGGAACTGTTTATCTAAGCCCTGGTTTAAAAAAAAAAAAAAAAAAAAAGTGACACTCAGCAGAAAAGAAGTTAGATTTTCCACCTCAGCAGAGAACAGAGATTCTCTGGCATGCCAAGGACAGGAAGCACTTGAGACACGGATGCTAGTGTTATGATAGTGGGCACTGCCAGTAGGAAACCCCACTAAATGGCAAACTGGATTATAGGTTTCTGAGGGTCTCATAGTGGGCATTAGGAAGAGACTAATATAGAGCAGCTGTTCAGTAAGGGTTCTACCCTTAATTTGTCTCTTAAAAGTAAATATGTAACCATATTTTGTGGTCAGAGGTCATGTCATACCTACTGTATGTTCATTTATTTCCCAATTAACAAAACAAAGAACCATTTGGCATATTAATGTCATTTAATAATATTGGAAGCTATGTTTTTCTGGCTTCGTTCTGGGCCCCACCTTTTATTTATTTATTATGCAGAGAGAGAGCACAAGCAGGCAAAGGCAGAGAGAGAAGCAGGCTCCCCGCTGAGAAAGGAGCCCAATGTAGCACTCGATCCCAGGACCCCAGGATCATGACCTGAGCTGAAGGCAGCCACTTAACCGACTGAGCCACCCAGGCATCCCTGGGCCCCACCTTTTAAATCTTCATAATTTAGTTAAAATTCCTCTCTTCTAAGATGATGGAACCCTAGGGTTTTCTAAGGTAAGTGATAGTGACACAAAAATAATAAGCATGGTAAGTTTACTTTCTGTAAAAGTTTCAGCATGTGTCCAACTCCATTTAGGAGGCGGGTGCAATTGTGAAATAAAGCCACATTCACTATGTAGGTATCAAAACAGAAGCCTTCAAATGCCTGGTGAAGAATCAAGAGCAACAGCCAAGAGCAGTAACTTAAAGAGGAAAAAGAGCAGAAAAAAACTGGATTTAAAAAGAGTCAGGCCAGAGGCACCTGGGTGGCTCAGTGTCACTCTCGCCAGCAAGAACGATCAGGAGACCTCAGCGAAGCAAGCTTTATTTCTGCGTAGCTGTTGGGATCTCTCTCTCCCCCGCCCTTGCATGTCTATATATACCAAGGTTGCACAACCAATCACTCGCAGCCACATAGATACAAAATCCTAAGTTCCGCCTACTGGCTCGCATCCAGCCGCCATCTTAATGGCGTGTTTACTTTCCAGCACCGAAAAAGTCCTGCGGCGCCCCCCCCCCCCCCCCACCCCCCGCCCGGGGGCCCAGCCGGAGCAGCTCCGCACTGTCGCCACCCGGCTGCGGCGGCCACGACGGCTTGAGGCAGCAGCGGCTGAGGCAACGAGCGGGCGCGGTGGAGCCCAGAAGCATTACCGCGCATGCGCTACAAGCCACTCGGGCACCGACAGTTCAGTCAGTTAAGCATCCAACTCTTAATTTAGGCTCAGGTCATGACATCAGGATTGTGAGATTGAGCCCCATGTTGGGCCCCACACTGAGCATGATGTAGCCTTCTTGAGATTCTCTCTCTCTCTCTGCCTGTGCACCCTCCCAACCCTGCACACAACCCTCTCCTAAAAAAAAAAAAAAAAAGGAGTCAAGCTAGTCCAATATAATTCCAGAGTTCAGTACCTTATAACCAACATGGCTGTGGAGAATACACTTTATCAGACCCTTCTTGGAATAATTGGAAGTCATTGCCTTTTGCCTAAAACTTTGTGCTTCCTGACCTTTATGACCCAGTTTAACGAGTATGTGGCTTACTACGTAATTTAAAAGTTCACTGACTCAAATACAAACCCCCCCAAGGAAATGTAACTTGTTAGTGATTATCAGCCAAGACCCTGGGTCCCCAAGATAAGCAGCCACTGCTCCCCTCTAAAAGAATAAAATGTAACACTTACTGACTCTAGAGGGTAGACCAGTTCAACATCTTAGTGGGCATTAGGCAGTGTTTGTGAACCAGGAGCCATCACTATGGGCTCCTGGTTCCACTGATTAGTGGCAGACACTCTCTATAAAAAGTACAAGGTCATTCTCAGGACACAACCAAATCAGTAATGAGACCTACAGTCAATATCAAAGGTAAAGGCAGGGGATCAAGCCCAAGATAGAAAGCATCTGGCACAACTGGCTTTGTTGACCCGGCTCTGCAAGGAGAGTCTCTCACCTCCAGGAGAGTTCGTGGACCTTTGGCAACCAGAGAGATACATGCTGAAAGAAAACTACAGCACACAATTTTACCTAGAGTTGACCCTGGCATTTTATTTTTTAGGTGATCCAATAAATAATGACAGTCAAAACTAGGTGAAGTGAATGCACACATTTTTTTCATTTTTAGAATCTAACCAAACAAATTTGTAGAGATTAAAAATAAATTTAAAGAAATTATCTGGGATCTATTGTAAAAGAAAAATTGCACCAGCCAGTTAAATGGTCAAGGAAGGTTTTTTCCAACACTATTGCAATAGGGGGTACTGGGTCGCTTAGTCGGTTAAGCGTCTGCCTTTGGCTCAGGTCATGATCCCAGGGTCCTGAAACTGAGTCCCATCTCAGGCTCCCTGCTCAGCAAGGAGTCTGCTTCTCCCTCTAACCTTCCCCCTGACCTCGCTCATGCTCCCTCGCACTCATTCTCTCTCTCTCTCAAAAATAAATAAATAAAATCTTTAAAAAAAAAAAAAAAAGGGGGAGAGAGACTGACTTCAATTCTGCTGAAATAAAAGACAGAAATGAGCTAAAGGAAAAGTCCTGGAGGACATTAGTCCTAGAGGATATTAGACGGTCAATGGAGCCATCTGTATTTGCTGTAATTGCTGGTTATGGAAGTTGGGATCCTACACTCTCCCAGAGACAAGAAGACTCCGGCCCTTTCTCACATGTCAAAGGAATGGGGAAAACATTCCAGAACTAAAGAAGATTTACATCTCAACAAGGCAGAGAAAGAATTCACAATGACTAGTGTCCTCAGGTAAGTGTTCTATAAAAAGGGAGGTCAGGGGTCTCTTGTCAAAAAGCAGGTTATCTAAAATTTAATCAAGCTGTGGGGAACATTACCATTTTGGTCACTATGTTCAACCTTGGAAAGTACACAGTGTAAACTATCTTCATCTGGTTCAGTAAAGATCCACCCTTCCCTTTTCCCTGGTTCAGTCCCATAATTCTATTTTGGTTAATTATTTCAGTGAATGATGATCCTTAAGGCAAACAGTAATCACACTAAAATCCTCTGCAGATGCTGTTTTCCACCTACAACTTAAATACTCCTTGGGGACTTGCTACTACCCAAACACATATTTGGTATTTATACTGAGAACACTGTCCCACCTGGGTTAGTCTTTCAAGAGGAGAACATCCCAAGTTTATTTGTCCACAATGGCTATGGAAAAATCCTTTATGCAAAGGATTCAACTATATGCAGGAAGCTTTTGACTCAGCTGGTATCTCAACTTAAAACCCTTAATAAATGTTTTACTTCCTTCATGTGTGTATCACTCACCTGTGGGACTAGTCAGTGGGACTAGAGAACAGGATTGAGAGATTTCTGACAACTGTTCTAACAAAAACATAATGAAATTCTTCTGATGAATCCCATTTTAACAGGTCATGGCATCAGACTGACGGGTCCAGCAATTCATTTGATTACTGGAGCTTTGCAGGGGAAAATGAGGTCTGAGAAAACCAGCTGATAAAAAAGCACAGCAAAGGTCGAACAAATCAGAAAAAATGATCAGCCTAATGAGCCGCAAAATTATTTATTTGCTTGTAAGAAAGAAATTAGCCATAGTTCATCGTACATAACCAATACCTGTCTTAGTTGATGGAACACATGATTGCTTAGACAGAAAGAAGCAGGGTAGGGGGATTCAGGTGTGCAGCTCTGGAGAGAATTATTGGATTTTTAGCAATCTGAAAACCCTAGAGACATACTCAGAGCCAAAATAATTAGGACACCATTGTTGACTGAATTCAATACCTTGTCTGATGGGGCTTCTAGGTTGTTAAGGTAGTTAATGCACAAACAGAAGATAGAAACACCGAATCCTAGTTCATTTTGTTACTTTGGCTTCTATTTGTTCATGCCCTTTGGGATGTGCCTAAGCTTACCTTGCTATTTCAGCCTTCTGCTTTCAGAACAATTTTTTTTCTTTTTTTTTTTTCTTCTTCTTTTTTTAACCTAAAATAATCTACTTTGACAATGGTCATTAAAGATCATTTACTTCTCTTGGCTAGCTTTAATTTTAAAGTATTCATTGCCTATTTCTTGACCTTCCTGTGTGGATTAACAGTGAAGTTCTTGTTCTGTTTTTTAGGCACAGACCACAGTGTTCTATATATATATATATATATATATATATATATATATATATATTCCATGTCCCATTGTCTATCCTTAGAACAAGAGAGTACACATTCCTATCCTTTGTCCGCAGATCAAATATGGTATGGATGTGAGATCCAGCTATACAGAGGGCAGTAAAAAGAGCTGTTTGCCTCTTCTGCAGTGTGATGCTTAGCCTGTATTTTAGCCCAACACCCTTCAAAATTTTTATTACTGAAGTATAGTTGACATACACTGTTAGATTAGTTTCAGGTTCACAACATAGAGATTCAACAATTTGATACATTAAGCAATGCTCACTGCAGTAAGTGTAGTTACCATCTACCACCACACAATATTATTACAATATTATTAACTATATTCTCTACACTAAACTCTTTATCTCCATGGCTTGTTTATTTTTCAACTGGACATTTGTACCTCTTAATCCTCTTTACCTATTTTGCCCATCCTATTATCCCTCTCCCCTCTGCCAACCACCAGTTTGACATCTCAATTTGGCATTGTAGGCAAGTGTCTTTTCTCATATAATTACAAATAAATGTAATTCTCCAAAATAGTATGAGATGCATTGTAACTGACTAATGACATAGTATTTATACTATAGAGACAAAAGGAACTTTGACGCACATCATTAAAACAAAAACAGGCAGAGTTCTAAATTTTTTCACTTTTTATTTTTATATATTAATAAACTCTCAGGAAGTTGTAAAATTAGTACTTGGAGTTCCTGTGCCCTTAACCTAGTTTCCCCCAATAGTGACATCTCATACAACTGTAGTATAGTATCAAAACTAAGGAATAATTGGCATTGGTAAAATATTGTTAACTAGACTACTAACTAGACTACACAATCATTTTCACCACTTTTTGCATGCAGTCATTTGTGTATGTTTATGTATAGTGTACACAATTTTATCCCACATACAGATCTATGAAACCACGACCACAATCAAACTCCTTCGTGTTACTCATTTACATTTGCAGTACTCACTCACCCCTTCCTAACCCTATCCCCACCTCCTGGTAACGACTACTCTGTTCTCCACCTCTATAATTTTGTTTCACAAAGGTTATATAAATGCAGTTATATAGTATTTAAGCTTTTGAGATCTTTTCATTAAGAAAAATGCTCATGAGATCTGTTCAGGTTGCTGCACATACCAGTTTATTTCTTTTATTGCTGAGTAGTATTACATTGTATGAATGTTCCAGAGTTTAACTATCCACTGAAGGAGATTTGCATTGCTTCTAGTTTTTGCTATTAAAAATAAAGCTGCTATGAACACTTATTCATATGCTTTTGTGTGACACAGGTTTCCATTTCCCTGGGATAACTGCCTAAGAGTGCAATTGTTATTTCATAAGGTAAGTGCACATTTAGCTTTATAACAAACTGTCATATTTTCTGGAATGTCTGTATAATTGTACATTCCCACCAGCAATATATGAGAGATCTAGTTTCTCTGGATTATCACCAACATTTGGTATTGTCACTATTTTTTATTTTAGCTGTTCTAATAGGTGTATATTTATATCTCATTGTGGTAAGACTGGATTTTTATATACCATGTTCCCATTAGAAAGTTACTGCCTTCTATATTTTACTCAGGATTCACCATTATTGATACATGTTACATCCCTAAGCCTTTAGTTTTCCCCCACTGAAACTCCTCTCGCCTACAGACACATAATTTTACCTAACCACTATCCTTAAAACTGCCTTGAATTCTGTTATCTTTAATCACATCTCCAAAATATTGTAAAACTAGCGAGAGAATCGGAATTGGCGTGCATTTAGAATGAGCATGCAAATTTAAGTGCACAATGAATCCATAAAGCATTCCCCTTATGGGTTGGATTTTTTTTTTAATGAAGTATTTACAGGCTTTAAGGTAGGAAAGAGAATGCTTGCAGGGGCAGTGTCCTTAGACTAGTAGCCACAGATCCTATATCCTATCAGAAAAGTGAGGGTCATTATGTAATAGAAGAGAGTTCGGAACTAAAGAACAGAACAGATTTTATTCGTCCAGACTAAAGACAAATGAGGATAGGATATCCAGCTGTGGTAAAATCAAAGCAGAAACTAAGATTTTATTCTCATGGCTCCTGAGAAACCCAGGAAATCAAACACCTGCTGTGATGCCAGAGGGGCCTTTCTGGGTATGGCAGCTCTGTAATAGGTACTTGAATTAACACCATAGGTCTTCAATGAAAAGGCTATTCAGTACAATCTACCCTTAACAATATACCACCATGGGATCAGTGAGGTTGGGGAACAACTTCTCATTGTAAAATAATTGTAAAAATAATTTAAACTGAAGAGCTGTCATCCACTTTCCACATCATATTATATATACATATATATATACATGTATATATATATATTTTATAATATTCAATACACTGCTCCAAACCCAAGTGAAATCCAGACAGTAAAAATATTCTTTACAATCTGTGCTGAAATTCCTGAAAGTTATATTGTTTGTGGTGGTTGGGGAAGGAGGATGAACTCATCAATAGTGGTTTTTTTGTTTTGTTTTGTTTTTTGTTTTTTTTTCAATAGTGTTTTTAAATCAGAGAAATAATGAATCTCCTGCTGAGCTCCATTCTAACAGAATTGAGAAGAAAAAATAAAGACTATATCATGAAGGTGATAACGGTAGATACCATTTCAAATTGGAAACAACAAAAAGAAAGATTTATAGATTTAAAAAAACATAATGGAATCAAAATGTCTACACCTAAGAAAAATCTTCAGTCTATGAGTTACTATCTGCTTTTCTAAGAATGGAGCTCAAAACTTGGCAATATGAATTGCCAATATAGAGTTTGCTATATAACATACAACATTATGTCATTTGAAACTTGATACTCAAAATCACTTTAAACTAATCAAAACCACTTTTGTTATTGTTAAAATTGTGTGTTTGGGGGTGCCTGGGTGGCTCAGTCATTAAGCATCTGCCTTTGGCTCAGGTCATGATCCTGGGGTCTGGGATCGAGCCCCACATTGGGCTCCCTGCTCATCTGGAAGCCTGCTTCTCCCTCTCCCATGCCCCCTGCTTGTGTTTCCTCTCTCGCTGTCTCTCTGTCAAATAAATAAAAACTTTTTAAAAATTGTATGTTTGTATATACATGTGTGTGTGTACCCATTACTGATGTCATAACCAGTCTCAAGTCTCACTTGACACATCACATCTGGCAGTTAGGACTTTGATGAAATTGTACCATCCTGTATCACTACATTATAAACAAGCAAGAGAAGATTTAAGAAGAACCTCTGGAACATAATGGTTATAGAAAGAAAAATGAAAGGTAGGAATGGGAGGGTGGATGATAGTCTCAAAGAGGAAGCAAGGAAAAAAGGTGTCTTTTAGGAAGATAAATTATTTTCCCCAGTGTTATAAAATACCCTGATCTCAAGATGATAGACTCCAAATGTGTCATATGGTGACGTCATAACAGCAACCATTGTCGGCCATCTCACTGTTGTTAGAGTAACACCAGGCCCAAGCTGGTGTTACTGAATAGCAAGTAATGGTTATAAAGGGAGAGAATTAAAGGTTAGAGCTGAATATGACTCATTTACATTTTAATACAAATTCTAAAGAGGCACTTTTAGAGGTACATATTCTAAGACATTTGATCGCAAGTATAAAAGGTGATTTGAGAACTGACAATTTTCCCTGAAGTATAAATTTAGGGAAACTAACAAGTAAGATTTTTGAGAAAGAGAGAGCAAGAGTATGTGAGCAGGGGGAGACGGGCAGAGAGAGGGAAAAAGAGAATCCTAAGCAGGCTCCATGCCCAGTGCAGAGCCCAACATGGGGTTCCATCTCATGACCTTGAGATCATGACCAGAGCCAAAATCGAGAGTCATTCACTTAACCAACTGAGCCACCCAGGTGCCCCTAACATAAAAGATTTTGTTCTGAATTTCGTAGAGAAAGGAAACTTTCCTTCCATGGGTTGGTTGAATTCTACTGTTTATGTGTCTAGGCAGCATAACACTATTTCCATCATTATTCTTCAAGTAGTTAACTAGAAGTTCGAGGGTAAGGAATAGATTTATATAAATATTCAAGACCTAAATGACTGACACTGTTCACTGACCATAAACTTGAGAGATATACAGTATCACTAGCAACCTGCCTTGTGCACGTTGTATCATATCTCCTGATAATTCTGAGAACAGAGTATTCAGGATATCTATTTCTGGCTTGTTTGAGGGTTTTCGTGGAGTGTGCAGAGGGATTCAATGTGATCATATGCTCTGACACATTCAAGTGAGAATTCACGCTATTTCTATATTTTTTGCTTATCTTAAGTGATGAGTTTCTATATTAACTTAAAAGATTTTTTCCACATAATTATCCCAAACCATAAGTGGTACTTTAACCTTTAAAGTCAAACACTGAGAGACAAATAATGAAAACTTATATCACAAGATAGTGGCCAGTAAGGCAAGTAGAACAGCTTGCAATTAATGTAATTTTTCACTCCACTCAGATAAGACGTTAAGAACAGAATTAAGAGAACCATAAAACTGCTATGATGATGACTTTATTAGAAAATAAAAATGTCATTATGGTGATATTTAAAGCATTATCATAGAAGACTATTTTATTACAAATATACATGCCCCTGTAGACATTGTTCTTCTAACTGTCCTGGGTTATTGCTCAGTCAAACTAATAAGTCTGAACTGCTTTCTAATGCCTGTGTAAAGATGAAGGTATTGGAAACTTATCATGAATACTGAAAAAGAAATATATGCACTAGGGATAATGCACCTGTGCATTGCTATTCTCTGTCTGACTCTCTAACTGCCACCATTAATATTTTTTGTGTTTCTCACAGCTGTCAGAATGTGCTAGCTTCTGCTTTATTCTCAGAGCCTAAACACATCTTTTCAGGCTACATGGTTTGCATGCTAATCTGTTCAAGCAAGGCATATTCTTCACTCTAATTTTGATCAAAGGCAGGACAAGGATTTTAAATGCTTCAACCGTTCATACTAATTAGAAGAACTATTTAACAGCCAGCATTAGCTTTCTCAAAGACTAAGGCATAAATGAGAACTAGACCTCACAATTAAACTGACAGCAATAGCATAGAAAAATTTTAAATGTTCACATGTGTTTATTTTATGTTTTAAATGCAACTGGGTACTATTTTCAAGTAATCAGAAATCAGATGATGTATCACTTATACAAGATATGATCATAAGGGTTCCAAGTCAAATGCTACTATAGAGATCATTTAGCACAATTCTCTAATTTCATGAATGAGGAAGTTTGGAAGAAGTGAGAAATCCCATCCAAAGGCACACTGTGAGTTAATGGCGGAGTCAGGACTTAAAATCATGCTCTTCTGTCTCCCAGCCACACAATATAAGATCAAATATTAGAAAAATGTAAATCATTTTATAAATTAGAGCACATAAAAGATATTTTTTAATTGCCTTCCTTGTTCTATACAAAATCTCTCTTCAGGTCACAATGATCTAATTTTCTTCCTTTCAAGTGTTTTCCTTGAGTTTTTTGATCACAAGTCATCATATTACCTCTACCAGAGCCTACAGAAGTTTTAACCTTTACTCCAACAGATCTGTAATTGATCCATGTTCCACTTCTCAAAATATCACGCAGACTTGGTGTGGCCCTTTGCTGCTTGATTTCAAATATTCATAATCTTAGTACTTACAGTGGGCTGGCTTTCCACACTTAATGCTCCTCAGGAGCTATAAACCTACTCAAATAAATACATTAAATATTAATTAGCTCACCAACATTTAAATCATGTGGCTCACCTGGAAGCTTATAACCCACCCACAGACCATTTAAGTACAAACTTGGATTTCCAAATGCATGGACCTCTACAAATTAATAAATATTTTTAAAGATTTGTTAAAGATTTATTTAATTTTAAAAATTAATTTTTTAAAAAGATTTATTTATTTATTTATGGGGTGGGTGACAAAGGGAGAGACAAAGAATCTCAAATGGACTCCCCACTGAGCTCAAAGCCAGATCCAGGGCTCAATTCCAGGACCCTGAGAGCATGACCAAACCCAAGAGTCGGATGCCTAAGTGACTGAGTGACCCAGGTACCCTGAAATGCAAATTAGGACATGCTGAATATAATTGCTGCTTCAATCATGTAGAAGGGTCTACATGTAAATGAGAAGGAAAGGTATGAGGTAAAACTGTTTTGAAAAAGATTCCTAGGGGCATCTGGGTGGTGCAATCAGTTAAGCATTTGTCTCTTGATTTCAGCTCAGGTCATGATCTCAGGGTCATGACATCCACCAGAAGTGGGTCTCCACCCTCAGTAGGGAGTTTGCTTCAAGATTCGCTCCCTCTGCCCCTTCCCCCATGCCTGCACATGCACATGCCTGCTCTCTCTCAAATAAATAAATCTTTAAAAACAAAAAGATTCTTTTTTCATTTTAATTTAATTTACTTATTTGTCAGAGAGATAGAACATAAATGGGGGAGCAGCACGCAGAGGGAGAAGCAGGCTGCCTGCTGAGCAAGGAGCCAGATGTGGGACTCAATCCCAGGACCCTGGGATCATGACCTGAGCCAAAGGCAGACACTTAACTGACTAAGCCACCCAGGCCTACCAAAAGAAAAGGATTCTTAAAGAATGTTCAAATCAGTGATTTTATAAGTAGAATATGCTAAGTTGATTATTAGTAAGATTGACCATATATGGAAGTTTTATAGAAGTTTTGTGGAAGCAAATAGGCCAACTGTATACTTACCAATGAAAACATTTGTGATAATGTGTCTGAAAAAGCTTTGGAACAAGCTAAACAAATTAACTGGATTTTAAAAAATAAAAGACTGATGAGAGTTTGTGAATTTACTACAAGATATGAGAAAAATTTATAAATATTACTAACTGGAAAATTTTTCAGTTATACAGACAAATAGGGTGAGCCTCTCAGATTAAAGGGGTTATTAATTTCTCATATCTTGTGCTAAGTGGAAATTTGGAACATTCAATAAAACATTGACAAACTGGCAGAAGCAAAAAAGATGTCCTACATTAGTAAGTTAGTGACATATCCTCAGAAACATGTTACTAACTGATTACACTGAACTACTTGGAGTTAAATACAAAACATACAAATGTAGTAGGGAAAAAATAAAGCCCAAGAAAGAAGTAAAGAAAGAGGAAGATGCACAATAAGTAAAATACACATTGAGTAATTGGCTGTCATATACTTAAATGATACGAAAATCAGTAAATTTTCTGTTTGCCTTTTGGTCTGACCCCTGTGAGGTAAGAAAAGAAGTAGAATTTTCACTTCCATTTTAAAGGTAACTTGGAGAGGGGCACCTGGGTGGCTCAGTGGGTTAAAGCCTCTGCCTTCAGCTCAGGTCATGATCCCAGCGTCCTGGGATCGAGGCCTATATCGGGCTCTCTGCTCAGCAGGGAGCCTGCTTCCCTTCCTCTCTCTCTCTGCCTGCCTCTCTGCCTACTTGTGATCTCTGTCTGTCAAATAAATAAATAAAATCTTAAAAAACAAAAAACAAACCAACAACAACAAAAAAAAAATAAATGTAACTTGGAGAAACAGAAGAGGTATTAATTTTCCTGTGTTGAGACCAAATTCTGTTGTCAGATACCAAGCTTCTGAGAACAGAATAAAAGTATCTATTCAGCTTTTTGCATCACACAATCACTCATCTATTACCCATTTTTTATAGTCAATACACAATAAAGATCAAAATACTTTCCTCTGTTTGGACTGAATAAAAAGGACAATAAGTAGATACCGCTAATTTAGAAGAGATCCATGACCTATAAATTCAGAGTGCTTTTGTCCATTAACCTCTCCCTTTTTTATTATCAAACTAATCTTGTAAAGAACCTCAGAGATACAGAAACATCAAATGACTTCATTACTATATTATGTGTCAAGGATTACATCCTGATCCCAAAGACATAAGGAAAAAGGCTTCTGGTCCCAATTCTATTTCATACTTGGGGAATAATTGTAAGATATATATAAGCTTGTTTGCAAGATAAAGTAATAAAAAACACAACCTTTAAATAAAATGGTCATTTCACAATGTGGCATTTCCTTTAAATAATTCTGGAAATCAATTAGTTTCAACCCATTTCATTGTATTGAGGATAAAAGACCCAATTGAGACTTCTGTTAGCTCATAACAATGAGTCCTTCCTCCCAAAAAAAAAAAAAAAAAAATTTTTTTTACTTGGAGAAACTTAAGATTCTATAGGTGAAGTTTTACAAAAACATTTTTTTTCCCACATAATGGAGATAGTTTGTTGTATTATGCAGTGCACTTCATGTGTTCCCAGGTGCATATCGATGGTTCTGCTCTGTAGCACCCATGTCCTTGTGGCAAGCAATGAAGTCTGTTTTTGTTATGACTGTCATCGTTGTTTTGACTGCCTTTAACCTGCCTGGCAACTTGAGAATCCTTTTGTCAGGATCGGCACCCAAAAAGAGGCCATGGTGTGGCCTTTGTTGATAAACTGTTCTCACTTCTCTGACAGAAATTTCCTAACGTCTTGTATATAGTGACAGTGATCCCAGTGACAGCCAACACTGAAAAATATTCTACAGTCCAATTTTAACTACAAGATGTGGGCAGGGAAGGGAAGATGTGGAAAAAGGCACAGAAAACTTAGGTGAATTGAAATGAAGGTCATAGGGCACAAATGTAAATTCCTTCTAGGAATGTTGGAGAGTCCCTGGTTATGTGGTCCTGGTCACCATTAGGTATTACACTATTCAAAAAATCTTTGCCAGTTGAATTAATTAAAAATCATATCTGATTGTAATTTGTAGTTTCCTTTAATATTTTAATATCTTAGTTTATCACTTCTGTCTTTTATTTGTTTACTTTCTTTGCCTGTTTTTCTACTGAGGACCCAACCTCTGTCTTACTGAATTGCAAGAGTATCTGATATACAGAATATCAATTCTAAAGTTAAGAATTAAGGACTAAATGACTAATATCTCTTTGATTTCAAATACCTGTAACAGGAGGGAGAACATGTTACTCATTAAAATTCTCAAGGACATGGTAGGGCAGTTGAATATTTGTCTGCAGTCTATACTTGAAGAAAGGTTTTGTTGGTTTGGTTTGGTTTGGTTTGGTTTGGTTTGGTTTGGTTTGGTTTGATTTGATTTTCTTCTGTTAATTATGGGTGACACACATTCTTACATTAGTTTCAGGTATAAAACACGGTGATTGAACAACTCTATGTATTAAGCCATGCTCACCATAGTGTACTAGCATTTAAGAGCCTTGAGATTTCTGCAGGCCTTACCTACATAAATGTTTGTTGCTTTAAGCCACCAAGTTTTGGGGTAATATGCAATGCAAAACTAATACAGTAGCCATTAAAAATGATAATGTAGCTGTGTGGCATGAAGGAGGTTATGGGTGTGGGTGTGTGTATATGTAGTCTGTCCTGTAATACATGTTTCTGTATACATATTTTGTATATATATGACTGATAAAAAGTGGAATTAAGTCAATATAAATTTGGAGTCATGTTGGCTTATATTCAAGTTTTTCTAGGTAAATAGAGCCAGAATAGGAGGAGTGGACATCTAACCATAAACAGGAAAGGAAAAGCCATTCATTCAGAAGCTGCCTTGACAGCAAGAGCCCTTTGGTTTAAACTTTAAGAAAATTTAAAACAAGTACCTGAGACTATGAAATATGCAAAAAAAAACCCTAATTATTATGGCATGATTTATAAAATTTGTAATAAAGACTGCAAACAACCCAAATCCCATCAATATAAGACTGATTAAATATACTATGGTATACCCATCGAGGTATAAAAAGAATAGATAAAAGGTATAAAAGAATAGATGACAATTCAGTAATCTAATGTAGAGTGGTCTAGGATTTATCTACTAAGGGAAATATAGCAAGGAGTAGAGGAGTAAGCCATATGTGTAATAAAGGGGAAATACCAATATCCATACATATTTATTAATATTTTCACTAAAAATAAACAATAATAATTAAAATAAACAAAACTAATTAAAAACATAACCACCAAAACAAATTTGTGGCTTTTCCTTGAATTTTTATTTGAAGAAAGCAAATATAAAAGGATATTTTTAACTGGAAAGACTTGACCATGGATTTGATATTACATATTAAAGAATTTTGGTCAGCTTCATTAGGTGTGATAATGGCATTATGCTTGTGGGTTTTTTGGTCTTCATCCAGTAGAGATAGATATATATACATACATATATATGTATCTATCTATATATATGGGTACACACATATACACATATGTATACATACATATGTATATACATATACACACATGTACATGTGTGTATGTGTGTGTACATGTACATATATGTATATACATATATACACACAAAGCCATTAATAAGTACAATGATATGATGTCAGGATTTGCTTCAAAAATACTTCAGCAAAGGAAAAGGCCAGGTGAAGGCTAGGGTTGGAGAGACAGATGCAACAGGATTAGAAAAATAATGATCTCTTTTGAAGCTAGTTTTTAGATATATTTTTTTCTTTACTTATAGGTGTGTTTAAAAATTTCCATAATAAAAAGCTGAACAACAGATAAATGTTAAAAGAGGGTTTGCTCACACACCTTCTGCCTTAAGTCAGCTCAGGTTGCCATAACAAAATGCTATAGACTGGGTGACTTAAACAACAGAAATTTATTTTCTCCAAAAAAAAAGAGAAATTTATTTTCTCACAGATCTGGGAGCTAGATGTCCGACATCAAGGTGTCAGCATGGTCAGTTTCTGGTGAGGACTCTCTTCAAGCTGGTAGATAGCTGACTTCTCATTGTGTCCTCCCATGGCAAAGAGAGAGAAAGCAAACTCTCCAGTGTCTCTTCTTATAAAGACATTAATTCTATCATGAGGGCTGCATCCTAGTGACCTTACTGAAACCTAATTATCTTCCAAAGGCCCTATTGCCATACCATCCCAGAGGGGGTTTGGGCTTCAACATATGAATTTGGGGAGGACAAAATTTGATCCCTAGCACCTTCCTACTCAGCGGGGCATATGTCCAGACAGGCACAGCTCCCAGCTCACTGCCAGGTTCACAGCACCCATGCCTTCCTCAAGGAGGAATAACCATAGCCCCCTGGCTCAGAGATCGGCTTCCACCTGTATTGTACATACTCCTGCTCAGTATACTCCTTCCAGATCTAATTAAAGGGTTGATGGTACTGCCACTCTACTGTTCTTGCATTTTATTATAACTGACATGCCAGTCTGTAGTCATGCTGAATTGTCTGCCTGACAGCCCAACTTATCTCCCCAGGTACCAATGATTGTTTTTGCTAGTGTTCTGGTTACAGGTTTGCTGGGATTTTTAATACCCTTCTCTAACCTTATTTTCCAGTTAAGTCCTGTCATTTTTAGTGTGCAGTTTTGCCAAATACAGAGTTTTTCAGGAACACATACATTGCATTTTGCCAGAAATGACTGTATATGCAGAAAAGGGCAAGTTAGCAAATAGTTTATATATAGCATGATTCAATTTTTGTTAAAATATACCTATATATGTACATAGGGAAAAAGATGTTTGTAGCTTCTTATATGCATTTTCTAATTCTTTCCATGCATTATATGGGTTCATAAAAGAAACGATAAGAGTTTTTAAAACTAAAGAACAATTGATAGCCCAGAGTCTGACCATTTAGATAACTAGAAAGATGTACCCTTCAAGGGCTAAGAGATGGAGGTGGAATAATTCTACAATCATCTGTGGCTTAAAGAGTCTCAATACTCCATTCCGAGTATCTCTGGAAGACACATTTTCACTAAACCTACAATAGCAGAAGTTAAGCCGTCCTTTGCCAGGGTCAAGAGCAGAATGGGCTGAGTAGGGACTGATTATTATGAAAAAAAAAATTTTGTGTGTGAAGACTACTAACAAGCCAGAAATTTGACAAAGTTATCAAGATATCATCTTAAAATGAAAGGGGGGTGGGACCCTCACTTGTGTCAAAAAATAAAAAAAATTAAAACACCACAGACTCTGATAGTCACCTTAAATATATCATCTCCACAAGATTTCTTGACATATGTATAACTGTTTTCACTTTATACATGAAATAGACTCAGAGGGTTTAAGTACTTAATGGGGTTATGAAGCAAGTAGGAATAGAGCAAGGATTCCATCCTACCTGTCTTCAAAATTTGTTATTTCAGAGAAAATCACACCTCGTAGTATGGATCATATTATTTTATAAACAATTTATTTTCTCACATTTAGACTACCTGCCTGACTTCAGAAACTACCAGTTATCTTTTTTATATTAAATCAATCCCTAACATCATATTCAGTTTTATGATTTCTGATCATGACCATACATAAACATTTAACCAAAGATAGGAGATTAATTTTCGATTATCCTTGCCCCAGGATTGAAGGAAACCCACTTGGTTAAAGGCATGTAGTAAACCAGAGCCCAGGTTCCATCTCTTCCTGACATGGGGCACTGCTGCACTGCCTCCCTTCCCAGTCTCTACACAGGGGCCAGGAGGGCACAACACACACACACACACACACAATACAGTAGTCCGTCTTCCAATCTGTCTTTATCCTTCTACCTTCTCACTGGGCCCTAAATACAGTTGGAGTTTCTTTCTGACCACACAAATTATGCCATTAGTCCAATGAATATTTTTACTTCTAATATCAAATAGATCTCAATTGAGGTCTGCAATGACATTGCAAAGGTAACACCCTGAAGACCTCAAAAATCTAAATTTCTTTATCCCTTCTAGTTCTTTTCACTTTCCATCTCTTCTGAAATACCAATTTTCATTGGTATGAACCTTGAGAAACTCCAATGGGTACACACTAATTTGCTGTAGCTGTTGAACCTTTTTTCTATTCTTTTGATGCTATCACACACATCCTTTCCCTTTATGGCTGATGCTTGCAATTCTCCTTGCTGCCCCCCCTGCCTTCTCTTTAGGTCACTCTTTAAGCATTCAGGAGAGTTAAGGGACACTAGCAACACTAAAACTATATATAACCCATATACCCCACAACTAAAACATGATGTTCAGTAACATCCATAATGGAAGCCCATAAGTCCTTCCATTATCTAATGCAGTCTAAATTATCAACCCCAAAATTCATTACGGTGAAGACAGTTTTATATTGAATAATCTTATTATATCCTGATATTTTAAAAATTAAAAATACTGGCATAAATCATAACTCTCAGCTTTCCATAATTGCAAAATTCCATTTACCTAGCTGGTCTCTTCATTGTGTTGATTGAAAGCATGCATATGGAACAACAGAGCTGACCTCTGTCTCCCATAGATTCTGTGTCAGATGTCAAAGTAGCTAAAGAGGCTTTACACAAGAGCCTAAAGATATTTAACTTCTTAAAAATCATCTCTGAGCAAGAAAAAAATTCTCTTCCAGTGGAATTAGGTCACTTTAGCACCTCCTTCTCATATTCTAATTGCCCATGGTCTTGGCTATTTCCCCACTTTCTGGGTTCAACCTAAACCATAACTCTGGCTCAATCATTCAGCTTTCCACAGTTTCAGATGACTCCTATTTTCAATCTTGGCTGCCCCTGTGATCCTATCTCTTGGTTCTCAGCCTTAACCTGATCCCCACTTTTTATGTTCTGGTTCTGACAGTGTTTGAACAACCAGCCCTGGGTAGTAAGGGTATCACACTGGACACAGGAAGTGTCTAATTATGGAACCTCTAGGAATATTATTAGGTATAGTCAGAATAAGAGCCTATTAACAAAAAAAAAAAAAACATTCTGACATTTGTTAAATGGTAAAGAAGGCTTTATTCAGAACTATTGTGATAGATGTCAAGATTATCACAATAGGGAAGACAGATCAGGCTCAATAGAGAATACAGCAAAGACAGCTGAGAATTTATAGCTAAGGAGCAGAGTTGGGGTGGAGAGGGTTGTCAGTGGATAGAAAATTACTAAAAGAAGTCTTCAAGGGTACGGGGATTATTGATAAAACAATTTAACAGAATTCTTGTTGAAGGCAGATCAGGGTAATGAAATACTGAAAATGAAGAATGAAGATATCAAAGGTGATCAGGTATTAAGGGTAGAAGGGTTCTTTCTAAACTGACCTAGAAGGATATTTGCTAAAACTGTACTTGGCAGGTGGAAGAAACATCCACAACAAGGACTAGTCAGAAGGAGGGCTCAAAGGAGCCAGTCCATAGTTTGACCAAAGAGAGAGTCTTTGTCAGCTCATATCAGCATTTACAAACAAAAGAAGGAAGGAAGTTAACACACTTTTAAGGACTGATTATGGCACTGTGTCATTATGTGGCACTTAGCATTATCTTAATTAATCATAATTAATAAAATAATATCAGGAAGCTCTCATTATCATCACCTAACATATGAAGAAACCTAGGCTCAAAGAAATTAAATAATACCCTGGCATCAGAAGACCTGGATTAGATGTTGGCTTTTTCCTATAACCTTTCACCATCTCTGCTGACTTCAAGCAAGTTACCTAACCCTTCTGTTTCAGTTGATATGCAATATGGAGATAATGTCCCTTTCTCCCAGGTCTTTTATCAACTATTATTTATAGAGGAATGACTCTAGAATCTCTCTCCAATTCTATTTCTAGATTCATCTCTCTACCTGTCTACTAGATAGATGCTCCTGAAAATTAATGTCCAAACTGAACACATTATCTTGTTTCAAAATACCTGCTCTGCTTCCTAAATTCTTAATCTCCTTAAATGATGGCTATGTAATTTTCCAAGCTAGAAACATCAGAGTTACAGTCAACTCTAGGTAGTCATGACTCCCAAACCCAAACAAGTATACTTCCATATGTTCCTATGAAACCCTAAGAGAAAGATTTCCCAACGCCATCTTCTCAATTAGGTCCTTATGTCCCATTCATGTCCTCATCATGTCACCTGGGCAGCAACAACAGTCTCCTGGTGGCCTCCTTACCGATAATCATTATCTGCCTCAATATGTCCTTTTAATTGTCATTACCCTCATTATCTATTAAAACTAAATCTGGTCATGGGGGTCCTGGGTGCTTCAGTCAGCTAAGCATCCAACTCTTGATTTCGGTTCAGGTCATGATCTCAGGGTTGTGCAACTGAGCCCTGTATCAGACTCTATGCTGGGTATGGAGCCGCTGTGAGATTCTCTCTCACTCCACCCTCCCCCACTTTCTTTCTCTCTCTCTTTCTTTCTCTCTCTCTCCCTCTCTAAAACACACACACACACACACACACATACAACAAACAAAAAAACAAAAAGAACACTCTAAATCGGGCCATATCATTGTGTTGCTTGAAACCCTGTTAGCCAGGGTGGCTCAGATAGTTAAACAACTGCCCTCAGCTCAGGTCATGATGCTGGAGTCCTGGGATCAAGTCCCACATCAGGCTCCCAGCTCCATGGGGAATATTCTGCTCCCTCTGACCTTCTCCCCTCTCATGCTCTCTCTCACTCTCTCTCTCTCTCTCAAATAAATAAATAACCTTTAAAAACAAAAAAACAAACAAACAAACAAAAAATCTCTGTTAGCTGTTTCCTGCCTACCAGTGAAACCCAAAGTCCCAGGACCCCAGGATCATGACCTGAGCTAAAGGCAGATGCTAAACCAACTGAGCCACCCAAAATGCCCCAACTATTTTCAATTGTTTGTTGTTAATTCAGAGTCAGCAAGGTTCCCATTCATTTAAAATTAAGGAAAAACTGGGTCCAAAAAATTTTCCCTTAGAATTAAAATATATTATTGTAAAATTATAGATCACATCTTGAAAATTAAAGTGTATTGCTTCTTTGGGGATTTGATTTCTTTCATTCTTATTTGCTATTTTTAGAGCATGTATGATAAGCCACCTACAGTAACTTCTGAAGTAGTTACTAGAATAAAAGAATTTAAATTAAATATCTTATAATTTTCCCTTAGAAATATTAAATCATCACTGCCAATAAATTCCCGATGTATTTTCTGGGTTATTATGATTTTTAGTTAAAAACTAAATTCTAAAATAAATTTTAAATTTACTCTGCATTAAGGTAATTCTAAATGAATAACAAGCTTATTGATACATAAATTCCTTATTTGCAATATTATGCCATTTTAGTTATCAGATAAGCTACAAATATTTTAAACCCTTTATGTTTGCAAAATATGTCTTTATTATGTAATCTACCTTTTAAAATATTAAATTTTAATTATTAAATTATGTACCTTAAATTATTATATTATCTAAATAATTAGGATACAATCACTATAATCTTTATGAACCACACTGAACCATCCTGAATTACTGTGAATTACAACTTAAGTTTGTACAGCTATTTAGAACATTTTCTAAGCAATGTCTTCTTTTTTTTTTTTTTACCTTTTCTTTTAAATCCAATATAGTTAACATACAGTGTTATATTAGTTTCAGGTGTATAATATAGTGATTCCAGAATTCTATACATTACTCAGTCAAAACAATGTCTTTCAACAGACAGAACCATGTGGATATTCTACTCATTGTTCTTTGCTGCAGAACTTAACATATATTCCTGACTTTATATTTATCAACCACAGTATATTGTAGAGTATTTTATTTACATGGTTTCCCAAAAATTGAAATGCAGTCTTCTGTAGGTAATTTTCCCAGCATTGTTCCTCTATGTGATCTGGTCAATTTCCTTTTTGTGAAAAAGATAACAGAAATTTTATCTAATTTTCAGATAACAGAAATTTTATCTAATTTTTAAAGTTTGCTGGTTGCCTATTCAATATTCATCCTCCTCTTCTTCCCCATTAAGTGGAACTACAATTTTGTTGGCAGCATCCATGTGCTCAAGAGAAAAAGCATTCCTATTTCCCATACTCCTTTACAAAGAGGGTGGCTGTGGGACAAAGAGGCCAAGGCCATGGAAGTAGAAGCTGTTTTGGGGGGCTTCTGGAGAAGCTCCAGAAAAAGAGACTCTAACTCAGCAGACAGTTATTTTTGTCCTGTGTTCTTCCTCCTCCCCCCTTATGCCTTGAGAAAAGGGCCAAAAAACGGCAGACATCTCAGCCCTGACACACAAATCACTAAGCCAACTCAAGCAACCAGACTTCTCATTACATAAGAAAAAACAAGCCTTTATCTTGTTTAAGTCACTATTATTTGAGTTTTCTGTTTCATGCAGCTGAACTGAATCTCTAACTGAGAAACCGGTACTAACCCAATAGCGTCAGTTACTAGAATCACCGCACAAACCTACCTGCACAAAAGAACATTATTTTTCACGTAGGGATTTTGTTAAATTTCACATTTTAGCACCATAATAAATGTCATTAGACGAATCCAATTTTGTTTATATATGAAAGCCTTTTGAGAGAGTGGGTCCCAAAAAGAGCACAATATATAATAAAGAGACAAGACAATGAAAGGCAGGTCGGCATCCTCAAAGACAGATTCCTCCACAATAGAGCACTGAAAAAGAATTAGGCAGAGTCCAACAGAGCTGTTTCTGAAAATAATGGGTATGTTTAAAAAAAAAAAAAAAACTAAGGAAGGAAAGGAACAGCAGAGCCTTTAAAATGTATAGAATGTTACAGAAATAATGATTTGTTCTATGTATCTCTTCTTTACATTGTGGCCTCATTATTTTGTTTGAAATTCCCCGTATCAGACATACTCATAAATGCCAAGTCATATATCAAAGATTTTGGATTCATTTTCTCATTCACTGAATTGTTTTAAATGCCTACTATATGCCAGACACTCTTCTCGGCCCTGGAGATACGGCGATAAAGAGGACAGTGAAAGCTTCTGTCAATAAGGAGTTTGTAGTCTGAAGGGGAATGAGACAGATATAAACAGGTTCGACAGTGGTGAGTGTTGAAGAGGAAAAAAGTAGATATGATTTTTTTAAAAGATTTCATTTATTTATTTAGAGAGATGCAGAGAAAGAGCATGAATGGGGGAAGGGACAAAGGGAGAGGAAGACAGAGAATCTCAGGTAGACTCCCTGCCTGAGTATGGGGAGCTCAATCTCAAGATCCTGAGATCATGACCTGCACCAAAAGATGGAATTGTGAAGAAGCCTCCATGAGAGGATGACATTTAGTAAAGATATAAAGGGCATAAGGAAACAACTACATAGATACCTAGGCTAGTGTGGGGGAGGAATGAACAAAAGCAGAAGCTGGGAGGCTGGAGTGCTTACTTCAAAGTACAGTTAGAGGCCAGTAGGGCTTAGAGGGGGGTGAGCATAAATTTTAGAGTAATGTGACTGTGTCACATCTTGGGCACCACATCCATTTGCTTAACATTTATCTATAATATAAAAAACCCTTACATTTGACCTTTTAATTTCCAGTGATATTTGGAAATTTATAAAATAAATTTATAAAATAAAAACAACATCATCATCATCAACAACAACAACAACAAAAACAGTAGAATTCTTGATATATCATGAGAAAATTTACGTTCAAGTACCTGGTCACAAAGAACTATACTTTCATATTGTTACCAATGTTTAAAGTGATGATACTCAAATATTTCTTATACTTTTTAAATCTCAGGTTTTCAAAAATGTGCTGCACATATTAAGTACTAGTTTCAGCCTTTAGAAGATTTTTATCCTGTAATACAAGTAATTTTCTGAAAGAGTATTGCTTGTGTGGAGAAAATTAAGCGCCTGTCTCAATTTAGGAGTATGTCTGAAAGAGTATCACTTAAAAGGGTTACATTCTTAGGGGTCAGAAATAGTAAATTGAGGTTTGTAATGTGTATCAAAATGGAAATTTTATTTTGATAGATTTTATATCTTTCCAATTGCCCCTCTGAAATGTAGATATAAGAATACTAAAATGTACTGCATTAAAATTTCAAACTCACTGCTCTAAAATGAATGTATCTGGACTGCCTATCTGCTTGGGGTGAGTCATTTATCCTCTTATTCTCTCACAGAGAATTTGATTGCATTCAAACTACCCAGCTGGAGAATTCAGCTACCTTTGGAAAAGCTGACATCAAAGGATCTGTGAAGAGTTCTCCTTACCCTCTGCAGAAGCTTGAATGTGGACTGAGGTGGCCATCATCATCTCTTCACAGCTAAGGAAGCCAGAAGAGGCATCCTGCCATCTTCTTCGGTACTGCTAGTGTTTGTGAATTTACCACTGTAGAAGATGACAGAAACAATTTTAGCACAGTCATGCTTATTTTCTAAAACTTTTGTGTTACTTTGACTCATCTCTCCCTCAATACTGATTATCGATTAATACACATCCAATATATTCTAGACCTTTAATTATTATTAAAATCATTTAGCTTAATCCCCTCAGGTTGCAAGATTCTAAATACATGAGTAATGATGACTGTTTTGTAGAGCTTTGTCTTAAAAACAATCATATCCTACTATTGTATAGTATTTGTAAAGGTAGCTTCTATTCTGAATACTCCAAACTATTTATTCATTTGCTCCTCCAGCCAACCCTAGGAAGTGCCTTTTTCATCTCATAGACAAGGGAACCAAGCAACATGGAGCAAGTAACCTGCCCAGTATCACACAACTGGTAAACAGTAGTGCCTGAATATGGACCTGGTAGTGTGGGCTCCAGACACTGGAGTTTTAGCCATGATGTCATGCTGTTTAGCCTGTTTTCAGTACTATGTGTTGTTCAAGTGAATTATGGCTATAAAAATGTGAATCTGTTACTCTACAGATACATAATAATTCATGAAGTAAGGCTCTGCTGGTGAGAAGTAGCCATGCTAGTTACCTGATGATAGGAAATGTAAGCACATATCCATGGAAATATATCTAACACTACCAACTTGTAAACTGTAGTAAAACAAGTCAAGTGTGCAGAAATTCCCAATGAGTTTAGAAGAAAAACTCCTAAACCAAGGTTATTTTTAAATGGTTCAAATGAGTATGGGATTTGAGGTGTTACTGAAAAGAGAGTAATTGGATTTGAGAAAGAGGAGGCAGAGAAGAGAAGGCCAGCTGAGCAAAGAGCATGAAAGAGCAAAGTATAGGATTGTTAATGGAACAGCAAATATACCAACTGCTAGAGAAGTGGATTCACCAACACCCATTGATGCTCTAAGGATTTGTTCATTGGTGTATGTAATGTTCTTTGAACATCTTGGGGATAAAAATAAGTCTTTAAATTAAGCCTATTTCTATTACTTTTGCTTATGGATTTTTCCTTCACTCAATCCTAATATTCAAAAGTCAGAGAAGCTGGGATGCCTGGGTAGCTTGGTTGGTTAAGCGTCTGCCTTCGGCTCAGGTCGTAATCCCAGGGTCCCCAGATGAATTCCACTGCTCAGTGGGGAGCCTGCTTCTCCCTCTCCCTCTGTCCTTCCCTCCCCCCAACTTGTGCACCCTCTCTCTCTCTCTCTCTCTCTCTGACTTGCTCACTTTCTCTCAGATAAATTAAAAAAAAAAAATTTTTTTTTAAAGTCAGAGAAACTGCTGGCTTTCTTCAAAACTGGAACCCTTAGGCTTCTAGATCATTCAATTACAGAATCAAAGAATTAGAATCAAAATTGTGATCTAATCCAGCCCTAACATTTCCTTGAGAGTTAAACTTTCTAACTTACTTTCCTTCTCTGTAGTATGAAAAAAATACTACTTATTTAGTATGCTGAGAGAATTAAAATGAGATAATATTCATCATTCACTGAGCATTGGTATTAGAGGTTGGCCACAGTAGCCTCTCAATAAACATGTTTCTTCCACTTCCCTATCTCCTTTACACACACACTTGCATGCACACATGCACACACGCACACACACACACACACAACTTAGGATATAGTACAAGGGATTCTTAGGATATAGTACATGCTTCTTGACTTAGAAATAAGAAAAAAACTAGTAATGTGAAATTATATATCCCAAAGCAATCTAAATATAGGAGACTAATTCTGTCTCTTTACTTGATTTTAACTTTTAGCTTGCTGGTGCAGAGATTTGCATTGTCTTTCCAAATAACTGTGAGCACATTTGAACCTACCACTAGAGAAGGCACCCCTGCTCTAAAGATGAGTTCACTAGGAAGCATCCTGCCTGCTCTATTTTAGCTGGAGCTGACCACAAACTTCCCAACTCACTGGATATTGACTCTAGGGAAGGAAAATCATAAAATGAACTGCAGATTACATCCCTACTATAGGTTATCCTATGTTTCTTTCTAGAAAGCTGAAAATATGTCTCATAAAAATTATTTTACTTAGGGGCACCTGGATGGTTCAGTCAGTTAAACATCCCACTCTTGGTTTTGGCTCAAGTCACAATCTCAGGGTCATGAGATCAAGCCTTGTCTGCTCTGCATTGGGTGTGGAGTCTGCTAGAGATTCTCTCTTCCTCTCCTACCCCTTCTACCACTCCTCCCCCACTGCACATGTGCATGCTTTGAAAGAAAGAAAGAAAGATAGACAATCTTTTTTCAAAAATATTTTACTTAATTCTAAAGTAAAAAGATTTCTGAGGACCATTTTATTACATTTATGTTGTTGATTAAGCAAAAAGAGAACCAATTAAATCATTAACCAAGTACATTCAACTCAAGTTTCCTTTCTTGCTGATTTCTTGATTCCTGGTCAAGTCTTTCCTCTTTACCAAGTCCTTCTCCTCCATGCTCATTCTCTATTTTGTGCCCCAATCTAGTCTTGCTTCTTTCCCATCCATGCAAATGCCAGTTCTTTCCTGGCTCACCTCATCGCTAGGCTAACAAATCCTACCTACCCAGATTAGTTAACAATTATTATCATATTCAGATCAGCCTGCAACATGATCAACCCTCTGTCTGCCAAGCTATGTTTCCTTATTTAAGTCATTGTTTCCCAGGCTACTTCCTTGAGGACAACTGAAAACTTCTTTGCAGTTCTTCATCCACTTTAATAACAATAACCACAATTTTTTAAAAATGGCTAGCTAGCATTTATGGATCCTCTTTAGTATAGCATTTCTCTAAATTTTTTGTATACGTCATTGCATTTAAATTTTATAGCAACTTTGTGATATGAGTATTATTATGCCAACTCGACAGATTAGGTAACTGAGTAATACAGCTGTTAAATAACCTATCAGGTCTCACAGCTAAGAAATGGCAGAGCCAGGACTACCTGACTTCCAAGCTCTGTGTGTAGTACACAGTTGAGCAGACCACTTCCACCTGTCCCTAATTAGAGTCTAGGTGGGCACAAAAGTGACTCAAAGCACATGCTGAAGGAACCCTGTGCCTCCAAAGTATTTTCTCTACTTTTACATTTTCTACAAAATAAGTTCTGTAGACCTTAACATTCCTATTTTTCTTGAATTTCAGCTTTTCTCAAGGCTTCCTCTTCCCTTACCAGCCCATCAACTACTCGGCTGAGACATCAGGGACCCCCCTGCCAGGCACATTCCTATCCACCAGATAGCATTCTCACTCCACATGAACATTAGCTCATATCTATATACTCACAATAACTCCTATTTCCTGCTCAGGAGCTATAATATCCATACATATATGAGAAGAGGGAATTTGCCACAAAATATCACTAGGTTGCCAGTCTGTAGCATTTGAATGCACAATTTGTACAGAAGCAAAAACTTGTTAGCAATCTGAGTTCATTTAGTTTTATTAGTTGTTGATTTAAATTAAAAAGTTAGGGATAATTACATTTTGATAATCCCTAAGCCACTTCTGACAGACTAAGCCTAGTATACATTTGAAAATGACACTTGTATAATAACTGCTTGTAAGGCAAAACTGAGGATTAAAGCTATAAGCTTGGATTTTAATATTCAAATACATAAAATGAACCAAAATAATAATGCAGATATCCTTTGTTACACAGAAATTTTTCATGTAGAAATTTGGAGATTACAGAATTAAAACACAAGGAAAGGCTTCAATACCCAAAGAGTCAAAAGAAAAATAACAGTGAAATAGACTTGAGTTTTGCTTTGTTTTGCTCTGTATTCATCCATAAGAAAAACATGCCTATTCCTCATTACATTATATGCCTTTTAAAAATTAGTTTGGTTGAAAAATGGAATATCAACAGCTACCAGTGTAAAGAGGGTAAGTATGTGAACCAGTATACCTTAAATTTCAATTATCTGGAAAATAATACAAATAACGGTTGTTTTCTTTTTCCACAAGTGTGGTGTCATAGCTCATTGTCAATGGGACACTTGCTTCAGTCATAGTCCCAGTAACAGTAGCATGTACCCACACTCTCTTATGAACATCTGTATGTCAATAGGATCAGAAGAGTCTGTAACTGTAAGGAAAAGGTTCCTTGGTACAAAGTTGACCTGATCAAACAATGATTTTGGCTCTGACACAGTCTTTCTATGACCAACTAAGCCTGCTGCGTTAAGCTAAAGATAGTATAATAGCTCTTTATACTCATCCAGCTTTACTCTGGCACAATATCATAGAAGACACCTGATCAAAAAACCCCTAATAAAACCTTCCCATTTTGCTTTTGCTCATATACAATCCAAACCACCTCATGCCCACTGTCTCCTTCTAATTACTCCTTCTATACATTCCACTTCAGACAAGTGTGCCCGGACCTCCTTATCTATCCATCTCACATCACTGGTCCAGCTTAGGCAGAGCTTAGAAGATCCACTCATCCCCATATCTTCCAAGCCCATTAGAAGATCTCTTTTAATCGAGACAGTTCTTCAAAACCCACCATTCCTCTTGCTGTTGAACTTAGAAATTTGTCCTATACCTAAATCATGACCCCACCAAAACGACAGGGATTTTTTTAAAAAGGTATAATAAACAAGGGCAAGGAGAGATATGAGTGAGGCAATATTGAAAACAGGGAACTGAAAGGAGTTTTACCCTCCACACACTGGTTAATTCTCTGGAATAAACCTGAGGGAACTCAGACTCTGGATATCAGAGGCAGAGAAGGTGCGTGAGGCAAGTGCTAGAAACAAAAAGTTTCCTAAATGCTGGGCCTACCTAACCTTTTATTTCAAACTGCTCCTTGAATGCTTACAGGGAAGCATATGACCCCTGATTAGAAATTAAATTTTTCTCTAACAAAAAACTGAACAGGCCCAGAAAAAGGACCTACATTTGCTGACATTTGGGAGATATACCCCCTCTCCAACCCAAGTTAAAATCCAGCTCACTTCCCACAAGTAGGTAAACCCTGGCCTCACATATAGAAAGCTTCCAATCAGCCTTTCAATGCCCTGCTTGTGAATATAACTGGACATATGAGAATGATCAGAAGGTTAAGAAAAGTCTCCAACATGCAAAGAAGAAAACCAACAAGCAGAAAACAGTAGCCTGGAAGAAATATAAAAATAAAGGATGCAAAATGGATAAAACTATATAAATAATATCTTAAATGAGGTAAGAAACAATAGCACCTTTTTCTTTGTCTTTTTTTTTTTTTAAGATTTTATTTATTTGACAGAGGGGACAGAGCAAGAGAGGGGACACAAGTAGGGGCAGTGGGAGAGGGAGAAGTAGGCTTCCCGCTGGACAGAGAGCCTGATGCAGGGCTCGATCCCAGGACCCTAGGATCGTGACCTGAGCCAAATACAGACACTTAACTACTGAGCCACCCAAATAGCACCTTTTCCTTAAGATTTATTTATTCATTTTAGAGAGAGAAAGAGAGGGAGTGCTCACATGCACGAGTACAGAGAGGGGCACTTGAGAGGTAAAGAGAGAGAGAATTCTCAAGCAGACTCCCCACTGAGCATGGAGCCTGAGGCAGGGCTCAATCCCAGGACCTTGAGATCATGACCTGAGCTGAAATCGAGTCCATTACTTAATGGACTGAACCACCCAGGATCCCCAGGATATCACTTTTAAAATGGTATTTTTTTTAACATCTTTTTAAAAAAGTTGAAATTAGAGAAAATTAAGAGCCCTCAGAAATTAAAATATGATGGCATAAATTTGAATTTTTTAAATAGCTTGAATTTTTTTAATAGCTTGTTCTACTCTTAGAGAGTAGAACAAAAAGATAAAGAGTTGAAAAATAAGCAGAAAAAGATAAGAGATTTAGAGGATTCTTTCAGAACATTTACTATCTAAGAGTAACTCCACAAAGACAGAAAAGAGAATACAGAGGAAATAATCAAATAAATCACCTAAGACAAATTCCCAGAACTGAAGGATATATCCCAGATTAAAAAGAGAGATTAGGTGCCAAATGGTATGAAAAACACACACTTAACCACCCACCCACCAAAACTTATCACTGTGAAATTCAGAACACTCATAGAAAAGATCACAAAAGAATCCAGTGAGAAATACATACCTACATGTATGTGTGCATGTATGTATATAGCACTGGAAACAGAATAGGAAGCCCCAACAGCAATGTTGGAGTACAGAATATAAGGAATTGATGTGTTCAATATTCTGAGGAAGATACAATTTTAATTCACAATGCTGTATTAAACAAAACTATTAATCAAATATGAAGATGAAATAAATATTTTTCAGACATGCAAAAAGCATAAAAAATTATTTTTCACACATCCTTTCTTAAGAAGCTACTGAAGATTTATTTTTAGAAAACAAGGAAGGAAGACATGAGACTCAGAAATATAGTGCATCATCAGGATGGCAGCAACAAAGTTATTTTCAATCCATAATTCAGAAATTCTAATTTAAAAAGAGGAAAAAAAAACAAAATATAAAATTACTTACTCTAAAAACAGTCTTTTGACAAAGTTGGAGAAATAAAATCAATTTACCAACTTCTACTACCATATTTCCTTAACTAAAATAACCTCTTTCCTTGCTTTAGCCCTTCAATGGACTGTTTAGGCAACAGTCCATTGAATTGTAGAGGGTTCAAAAGGTCTTTTCAACTATGAAAAATATTGCTATCTGAACCAGAAAATATTGATAGTTTATCATTTTCTCAAGTTAGTCGAATATTTTTCTTCCACATATTTTCTGGCCTCCAAAATTGATATGTGAGATTAGAGATTATAATTTATCCTTCATTGTAACTCCTAAAGTCCTCAACATACAGTAAGTGCTCAATAAACAACTGTGTAATATACATGACTTTGAGTGTATCATAATTAAAATGTAATTATTCACATGAGTTGCTACCTCAGGCGTGAAGATGCTTCATGGTGCTATGGAGGAAGATAGCAAAGAACTGCTTAAAGAAGACCCACCAGGAGTAAACTAATAAAGTGGGACACACCAGCATTTTGAAGAACATGGTAGGAAGAGAGCAGACCTTCCCTAAATATCAAATGATAGAGGTATGCTACTTAAAGACTATACTTTGAGCAAATACTAGGCAAAGACTATGAGATTTCTGTGATTCTGATTATGGTCCTAAAACAAAAAATTGACGATCAAGAATGGATGGTATGTAAGTGACTCTTAATCTCACAAAACAAACTGAGGGTTGCTGGGGGGAGGGAAGTCAAGAGAGGAGGGTTGGGTTATGGACATTGGGGAGGGTATGTGCTATGGTGAGTGCTGTGAAGTGTGTAAACCTGGCGACTCACAGACCTGTACCCCTAGGGATAAAAATACATTATATGTTTATAAAAGAATAAAAAATTCAATTTAAAAAAATATGTTTAGTTCTGAAAAAAAAAAAAAAAGAATGGATGGTATGAGAAATGTAGGAGTATATCCCTGGGATGAACAAAGGGAAGAAAGGGAAGAAAGAAGGGAGGAAAATGTTTGGGAGACAGAAAAGATGAAGAGAGCTAAAAAGGGAAGAAAGGAAAAAGAAATCCAAAAGCAACATAATACACAGAACTATCCTTAGTGTTAAGTAAAGATTATCCTTAGTACCTGCACAGAAATCAGTGTCAGAATTCACTAATTTTTTCATTTATTTAACTAACATGTATATTGTGACTCTAGGTGCCATGCCAGGAATTAAGGATTTAACAATGAACCCTATACCATGAAAACTCTATTCATGGAGTTTAAGATTTGTAAATAGATGTATACATTCCTAATAAAATATATCATTTTCTCACATTATTGTTTTTATAATTCACAATATATCCTTTTGTGTTCTCATTACAATCTAGAATTAAAAAAACAAACAAACAAACAAACAAAAAAGCCTGGGTGGCTCAGGGATGTCTGGTTGGCTCAGTTAAGTGTCTGCCTTCAGTCTAGGTCATTGTCCCAGGGTCCTGGGATTGAGTCCCACATCAGGCTCCTCGCTCAGTGGGGGCCTGCTTCTCCCTCTGTCTGCTGCCCCTTCTGCTTGTGCTCTTTCTCTCTCTCTCTCTGACAAATAAATAAAATCTTCAAAAAAAAAAATTTTTTTAATAGAATAAAAAAAAATTCTAGGCCCTAACTAGATTGGTTTTACTAGACCATACTCTGGGTTTAAAGGTGGGGATGAGAGAATGCCAGTGTTATAAAGCCAAATGAGCAGCACTCCATGGGAGCATGTTTTCCTGCGATTTCTTTTTCTTTGGGTATACTACATATTACAGTTCCTGATTCATTTTTATTGCTGCTGTTGATGCTAAAAGCGACATCTAGAAACTAGGGATTAAAAATTTTCAACTCCACATGAGCTCAAGGTTATAGCCTCAGACCTTATACAAGTAACTAATCAATTTTGCCAAGGTTCTCACTAATAGAATCTGCAAGATCAAGACTGGTGTGTCAAGGGTCTCTTTGTACTAAGATATATTTTTAAAGCTATAGTCTTTTGGAATTCTGTTTTCCTCTGTAGCCCACTAAGCCACCGGGATATACTGAAGCAGGATTTCAATAAAGCCTAAGCTCTTATTTTACATGCAGAATTGAAACTAAACAGAGAAGACCTGAAATTCAGTTGTAAGCAAGTGTTCGGGCAAGTTATTTTATGCATCTCTCCTACAACACAGACTGGAAACTATAGCTCTAAAATTGATCCCACTGGGACCTGAAGCAAAACATTGTCCAGGATGAATGCACTGTGCTAATTGCTCTCCTCTATCCATTTGTTGTTCCCCATCCTTCCCGGGTTTTCTCCTTCTCTCCTTACCTCTGCCCCTTGGTGATCTCTCATAAGAGGGGAAATTTGTTTCCTTTTACCCTTACAGAATAAAAAGGAAATACTCATAAGAAAGGTATTGTCTGAAATAAGAACTAAGAGGACAAAGGGCACGTTCAAGAAAAGAATTCCTTAAAAGCTATTTCACATTTGAATATGTTTTCACTCACCAACCTATCCAACTGAATTCTTTAGAGACCAGAAAAAGAAACACCCCAATTCTTTTATAGAAGACTAATAAGGTCATTCACCCCTTCGCCTCTTCTCACTTGCTTAAGCCACCCTAATAAGAAGCGAATTCCCCTTTCCTCTCTTTATTTTCATTGTGTGTGTCAAGGCCTCAGATGCACATTTTATTATTCTGGAGTCCTTGTTGGACGAAGATATTTGAGATGTGAGGGGCATGTTAAGAAACCATTTATAGCTTATATAACAGAGCTTTAAAAAGCCCAGGGTCAACACAGCAGTGTCTTTTTCACCTAAAGCCAAATTTTTAAGCCAAGGGAAAAAGAAAAATAGTGTTCTGAGTTTTATTTACCACATACTGACAATTCAAAGAAAAACAAAAATAGCAGAGTCTAAATGCACTATTACTGACTCTTCAATGCAGAAAAAAAATGATTTTTGAATGTTCCAAATGAAAAAATGTTGAAATTACAATACTTCAAAATTGTTGCTTGACAATGTTTCTGTGTCCTGGCTTATATTTAGAAACATCTCTAGAGCCAGAATTTCCCTTTTCTAAAATAGTATAGACTTCTTTATCCTGAAAACTTAGGTTTCTAAACATTTTGATTATAATGGTGATGATGATTACAAGAACTTACTCTCAAAACTTTTATTTTGAATCACCTGGGTGGCTCAGTGGGTTAAAGCTGCTACCTTCCGCTCAGGTCATGATCCCAGAGTTCTGGGATCTAGCCAGCTTGGTTGAGCTCCGTACTTGATGGGAGCCTGCTTCTCACTCTGCTCACCCCCCCC
>NC_081569.1:92509455-92577556 GCF_022355385.1 Mustela nigripes
GTTGAAGGAAATTGGAAGGGGAGGTGAACCATGAGAGACTATGGACTCTGAAAAACAATCTGAGGGTTTTGAAGGGGCGGGGGGTGGGAGGTTGGGGGAACCAGGTGGTGGGTATTAGAGAGGGCATGGATTGCATGGAGCGCTGGGTGTGGTGCAAAAACAATGAATACTGTTATGCTGAAAAAGAAAAAAAAAGACATTGAGATTAATATTTATTGTAGATATAGCTTGTTAAGAATGTCCCTGTCTTATTTTCATGTTTTGACTGAATTAAATAGTACTTCTTCAGTTTTTAAAAAGTAATTTTTTTAGTGTTGAAGTTTAAATTAATGTAAGGAAGGAATTTGCATAAATAATTGATTTCCTAATTCTCCCACCTCTTCTCAGGGGTAGGCTATTTTCTAGACATCTCGTATTTTTCCTATGGATGGATGTAATTGGTGATTTGGCATGATGAAAATCATCTCTCTTAGCTGAGTTATGGTTGACAGTTATGAGCTACCTGGTTTGTTCTTCTAGGGAAAGTCATTAAGTTTAATTCAGCTTAAACTATCTGAATAAGAAGGGAACCTGGGTGGCTCAGTTGTTAAATATCTGCCTTCACCTCAGGTCATGATCCCATGGTCCTGGGATCAAGTCAAGCATGGAGCCCTCCCAACACACCCCCCAACCCCCCCCCCATAACCCCTCCAAGCCCTGCATCAGGCTCCGTGCTCAGCGGGATACCTGCTTCTCCCTCTCCCACTCCCCTGCTTGTATTCACTCTCTTGCTATCTTTCTTTCTCTGTCAAATATATAAATAAATTTTTTAAAATATCTGAATAAGAAAAGTCAGTACTGTAGCCCAACACCTCAACAAGTTTTGATTATTTGATAACACTACTAGCTCCTGTCTAGTAAAAGCAAGGTGACTGTTGATAGGTCCATTTCCTCCAAGCCTGGTAAAGGAGTCGGAGGGTAGCACAGCTTATATTCTACTGTTTTATTTCTTCTTAAACCAAGTTGGTTGAGAAAGTGGGTACAGTTATTGTTAACTTAACTGCTTTATTATACTTAGGTGAGAATGTATTCAACAGAAGAAAAGACAATGCTTAGTCAGAGTGTGCAGAGTCAATACACAGCTTAGATACAGACACATTCAGGCCTTAAGATTTTTACCATGGCTAGCGGATTTGTTTCCTACCATCTTTGGGCAATTTATCACAGGCTTGTTGGCTTAAAGCGACAGAAATTCTATCATTGTTCTGAAGGCCAGTAGTTGAAATTATTTTCACAGGGCTGATATCATGATGTCAACAGATCTATACCCACTCCAGAGGCTCTGGGGAGAAACTGTTCCTTGCCCCTTTGGCTATGGTTGCTGCTGGCATTTTTTGGCTTGTGACCACACCTCCCAATCTCTGCTTCCATGGTTTCACTGATTTCTCTTTTTTCCTGTCATCAAGCCTCCCTCGACTTCTCTCTTAAAAGTGTACATGTGAGGGGCACCTGGGTGGCTCAATGGGTTAAGCCTCTGCCTTCAGCTCAGGTCATGATCTCAGGGTTCAGGGATCAAGCCCCACATCAGGCTCTCTGCTCAGCAGGTAGCCTGCTTCCCCCTCTTTCTCTGTCTACCTGTGCTCTCTCTCTCTCTCTGTCTGTCAAATAAATAAATAAATAAATAAATAAATAAAATATTTTAAAAAAGTGTACATGTGACTGAATTTGGATCCATATTATCCAGGATTAATCATATTTTTAACTATTTTTGGGTTTTTTTCTCCATTTTCCACCTGATTTTTGTTGCTGTTGTTTTTACCATTTTGCCTATCACAGTTGGTATGACTGTTTTTTTCTTTACCAAAATGAGAAAATAATATACATATATTTTTTTTCATGATTCAACTCTGCCTAATATATTATATATATTAGGTTATATTAATATATAATATATATATTATATATATTAGGCAGAGTTGAGTCATGAAAATAGAAACTACATCAATTATTTTTTTCTCAGTGTTTGAAATTTTTATTAAAGAGACTATATAGAAAAATGGACTATTTTCATGTACAGTTGTATCTGTGAATATTGAATTTTAATATCTAGCATAGATTCATATATCCATGATACAATCATGATAGAGAACAACTTCATTGCTCCACACAAATCCCCTGTTCTATAACTTTGTAATCATACTCTCTCCCATCCATAATTTTTTATACATCTTGCTTGTTTTTTCATATTTTTCTTCTTTAAACATGTCATATGAATGGAGCACAATACCTAATCACTCTGCATCTTAGGGATAGGAAGCACATGCCTTGGGCACAGGTATAACCTCCATGCCTGCTGCCACTCTCAGTGTTTCCTAGTCCTGATTTTATGAAACTTTATGTTATTTTATAGAAGTAAGCTATCACTTCAAGTGTTTGGATGGCTTTAAAGATTTAATTCATAGTTCTAGAAAAGAAACACTGTAGCAATCAATAACAGAATGGTTCAGTGGAGTGTTCGAGCAATGCTCCATATGAGATGTCATATATTCAGGTTGAGACATGTTCTTCATATAAGTCTCATTATACCAACTCTATTCTAAAATTTTCTAACATTTTAAGACAAATTTTATTGATCAAAATTTCCTTTAGTCATTCTAATTGTGGTCTGGTTATTATTTGGCTTTTCCAGGCATTGGCACAAAATAACATGTCCAATAATGTTTCACTTTTGTTGCACTACCAATGGCTTAGTAAAGGTGAACTACAGCATTAGGATGGGTATCGTCTCTAATAAAGGCTATACTCAAGTTATTTTATTAGTAAAAGAACAAAATCAGGTAATTCAGAAATATGTAAGTATTATTAAAATGGGAATATATTCCTAAAAGGACAAAGAAACAAAAGAATCTACAGAAGAGTATGATAATCAGTGTTGCCAAATATCTGATACCTCTTCTAATGTCCTTGGATGGAGCTATCTGTTTCATGCTGTAAATGTTTGTTTGACATTTCTTGGGTCAGCACTCACTTTCATGAAATGTCTGCTTCTGCTGATGCTCTTGAGAACCTCAGTTTAAGATCTCTAACATGAGGGGCACCTTGGCGGCTGTCGGTTAGGCCTCTGACTCTTGATCTCAGCTTAGGTCTTGATCTCAGGTTGGTGAGTTCAAACCTTGTGTTGGGTTCTACACTGGGCATGAAGCCTACTAAAAAAAGAAAAAGGAAAGAAAGAAAAAAGAAAGAGAGAAAGAGAGAAAGAAAGAAAGAAAGAAAGAAAGAAAGAAAGAAAAGATTAATATGAGCAAGATTTCCCATTCCTGTTAATGAAGACTGCATGATGCTGTACTAGTTGGTACACACGTAACCACGATTCCATTTCTGGTAGTTTGTCTGCTGAACTGGTAATAAAAAGTGCCTAATAAGGTTATTTCTCATGTCTCAATCTCAGTCTCTCTCTGAGATTTTGTTTAGAGCTGATTAAATGAAAGGCCAGGAGAGTATTCTGTGCCTGGGATGGAAGGAAAAGAGTCAAGAGTTTATTTATCTAGTTAGTTTGTGAAAGGTTGGGTTGGGACATTCTGAGTTATGTGGGCTACAGGGAACAGTTTATGGTAAGACAGTGCAGGACTTCATGAAGAAAGGATGTGGCTAAAGCTAACATGTACTAGGCCACAGTAGTCCAAGTGTATCTGCTAACATAACTCATTTAAGTTTTTATATTCTATTTTTTGTTTCCATTATAAGAGAGGATTGGGAACGAGGGTGATAGGAAAAGTGAAGTTTCTATGTGAGGGCTAACTGACCAAATTGTCCCAGAGAAATGTTTTCCACTACATAGAGATAAATTGAAATGGCACTGGTATGAAACACAAAATTCAGTTGATTACTTTTTAAAAGATTTTATTTATTTATTTGACAGAGAGGAGAGAGAGAGTGAGCACAAGCAGGGGGAGCAGCAGAGGGAAAAAGAGAAGTAGGTTCCCCACTGAGGAGAGAGCCCAATGAGGGGTTCAATTCTAGGACCCTGAGATCATGACATAAGCCAAACATAGACACTTAACTGACTGAGCAAGCCAGGTACCTCAAAATCCAGTTGATTTTTAACTTTTGTGATTGGTGTTATTTTCTGATGGGAGAGGGCTTCAATCCATGCAGTAAATAAAACACCATTATTACTACATACACATAGATGATGCAGGGAATGAAATTGTGTAAGATCCTTTTAGAGATACTCAAATACCTCCTTGGGACAGATTTCCAGACCATATTCCACATTTCCAGATTTTATGGGATTTTGTCAGTTCCAAGAGACATATGAAGAGCCCCATCATCTGCTTTCCTAGAAACGTTTTCCCACCAGTGTTCATTTAAAGTTGCGTCCAGTATGCCCCTACTGCGATTTGTTGTCTCTGACAGATTTTAGTAAGTGTTTGTTGGCAATCATTTGCCTCTACCAGGATGTTATCCTGACTTTGATACATCTTGTTCTCATGGATCAAACAAATCAGTCATTTTTAATGATTCTTTACAAAATTGGGGTCAAATTTTCTACACCTAAGATGCAATTATTAAACTTTTCCATGGACTTTGTCTTTATGTTCCATAAAAGGCTCTTGCATAAGAACCTTGATCAGAAAGGTATGCTTGTACAATAACCTCCTCATGTTTCCCTGCTTTACAGGGTCCTTTGTATTGTGAGACTTTGTCTTTATGGCAAAAAAATTTTTTGAGTAGCATAAAGACATTAAAAAATTTCATGTATTTTCTGTCCCTTTCTAATAGAATGCATGAGAGGGTTAAGGAAAGGTAGAACATTAAGAAACTTCATTATCTTTATAGTATTTGAAAACTGTGTCCTACACTAAAAACATATTGCCTGAGACTGACTACACAATTTTTTTTTTTTGTTTAAAGTGGAGCACCTGAGAGATATCCACTAGTTCAGCTACTAGAATTAGCGTTGCTTCTGCTAAGGGACTGGGTCTTATAAAGGGGTCTAGAGTACTAATTTCATGACCAGGCTGGTATTATCTTCTTCAATGTTTAACATAAAATTATTTTTAAAAAATCTATTAGCTTGTAATTTGATGTGGGAGTGTCCAAAAGATCTGTTCAGCACATGGGCACTTCTTGAATGACAGAAGCACAATTATGAGATTCCTTTCATTGAGAAATATATTACAGTTGAATGATAGGAGGAGAAATTAATAATATTTCCCATTTACTCAGCTAGCTGGGCATTTTAGATAGTTATCGTCTATCCCTTAGAGAGGAGGCCACTTTGTACATTATGTGGTTCCATCATGTTTCATGCAGACATATACAATGCAAGCTCTGAAGATGCTTCAAACAATTTAGCTGAGGCTACAGTGATTTCGAGGCAAGGATGTTAAGTCTTGGCTACTCTATCAAGAGACAGACAATAATGGGCAATAATAGGCAATGGATCTTTGCTGTTTGCTATGATGTGGAGGAATGCCCTTAGAGCACAGTCTTACTTTTAACATACATACACAGATAAAGTTCTATTACAATAAATTATTATATGATCAACAGTTCTGTGGAGGAGTATAGGGTCACCTAGAGTATATTCCCTTTAGAACTGAACATACAAACATGGAAGCTTACTGTGGTTCAGCTGAGGCAAGGGAAAAACATAATTTCAAAGGCTTGATAACCTAATGATCAAACTCTGGTGTCTATTTTGGCCTTTCTGAACAGCTCAGAAAGCTCAGCTGTGGAAACTGAACAGTAAGGAGAAGACCTTGGTGACAGGTCTATTATCTGAGGGCTGCAACCTGAACTCTTCAGCAAAGGATGATTAGATTTTTCTACCTTTGGCCTCAACATAGGCATCTGAACAGATCTGAGTAGTGAGGAGGAACACTGGCATAACAACACGTTACCTTGAAAGAGCTACAGTGAATGTCTAAACATTTTGCCTTCTTATCACAACGTACTTTATTTCTACCTTAGGTGATAGAGCAGCATATGTAATGTGAGGAAACATGATTCTCAATCATATGTTGTTACATGGAATTTTTTTGAAGATTTTATTTATTTATTTGACAGAGATCACAAGTAGGCAGAAGCAGGCGGGGTGGGGGGAGAGGGTCCCTGCTGAGCAGAGAGTCAGATGTGGGTTTGATCCTAGGACCCTGGGATCATGAACTGAGTCAAAGGCAGAGGATTTAACCCTCTGAGTTCCCCAGGCACCCCACATGGAGTATTTTTAAGTAAGTGCCACCCACCCATATTCATCACAGATGCAATGATTGAACATAACATAGTTAAACCATCAATCCTCATTTCAATGTAAAATTTTACTCATTCATTTTCAGATATAATTGTTTCCAAGTTAAGGGTTGTTGAATGCAAAAGGATGTAGGGTAGTGAGACTTTCACTGGGACATGAGAATTATGACATGACCCACACACTTGCTCTACCAGGAAACCCCTGTTTCTTATTCTGGGGCCACAGCAGCACATACCCAGCAATTCTTCCCTCACCCTGTCAGGCTCCCCTCACAATGCCAAGCCCTTATTTTGAAGAAGAAGAAGACATTTTCCATCTCGTGGGAGAACTCGAACATGTTGTTCTCCAGCCTTTTGAAGGTGGTCATGGCTTCCATGTGGCTAGGTAGGAAGAAGCCCTGTGGAAATGTGCCTCCTCTATGATCTAAAACAGGGGAGATAGGCAACTTTGTGGGTATTGTGGGACGGAGACTTGTTTCCACCTGCAGGAAACAGCCTGAGCTAAGCTTCCTCTACGTGTCTGGAGATGAATGTTCATAGGGCTTTACCGAAGATGTGTCCCTCTCCAGAACTTTATTCTGATAATCCTTAGAAGTGTTTTTATTTTCTTTAGTTTTTAAAAATAAATGATCATAAAATGGGAGCTAAGGAAGTGCTTGTTTTTGCCTTTTGTGTATTGTAGAAAAAGACCAGTTTTTAAAAATTTGTTTAGTCACAGGGATGTTTTCCCATGCAGACTCCAGATCTTCTTCCCTGATATTTGATGACCATCTTGGCTGGAGGGCAGTTATCACAAATGAAATCTCACAAACCGGTGTGGGACTGGCTATGACAAAACCATGGTGGGGAGTTTAAAAATTTATAAACTTGTGATTATATTATTATAGTAATTAGATAACTGTGATTATATTTTCCTAGGGCTAATATTTTTCACTTTTCAAATGATTTTGAAATGCAGGGATATTTGACTATTGTAAAGATAATGTGAGGTTTTCCTCCTAAAAAGCTTTGATTAAAAATACTGCATCCCTTACAATTGGTATGATTTAGGACTGAGGAAATATTATATTCTAGTAATAGTGATTCCTCATCAAAAGCTGTTTATTCATTATTTTTGTAATTTAGCAAATATACAGTGAGCGTGTAATGAATGACAGTCCTTGTTCCACATGTAGGGTGCAGGTCTGAAAACTGAAGAATAATGGTGTGACTTCTTATTACTTCCTTTTATTTCAAGTTAAAACACTTTTATGACATTCTATTGGATTATTGGCTGGCTCTAAATGGATATATGAAAATATTTTTTTAAAAAAGCTGTTCTAAAATGCTCAATAAAATGGGTGTCTTCTCAGCTACAGAAATTCCCTGGGATGTGTGTTAAAGAATTTCCACACCAGGTAGAGTAAGAAGAACAAAATAGACCTAAGGGGTCAGGATTGCTCTTGTTCAGGCTTCCAAGAGCCACCTGAAGCCTGACATGTGACGCATGGAGTCAGAGCTGTAAGGGATGGCTGCCTTGGGGAGGATTCTGGCCAACATGCACGCATTTCAGTCCCTGTCCACCAGGGGGTGCAGCTTCCTACCACAGTTACATTTCCTGAGTGAAATGTGGGCATCCACTGATCATTTCTGTCACTCCAACCTTCTCCATGGTAAGAATGAAGAACATTATTTAGGTGACACTCCAAAGATGAAGTGTTCTCCAGTCTTCGTGACTGTGTTACTCTTGATGCTTGGTAAGTAAAATACCTCTTAAAATTTGGATTCTTTCTTCCATTGTGTCAGCAAAATGCTTACTTGTAATTTCTCCAAGAGCTTATACATAAGGTGACACAGGTCTCCTTTCTTTTTCCTCAGGACAAACCCATGGAGACTCAGTGACTCAGATGGAGAGCCAAGTGACCCTCTCAGAGGAGGCTTCCCTGACTATCAACTGTACTTATACAACAACAGGTTACCCCACTCTTTTCTGGTATGTCCAGTATCCAGGAGAAGGTCTAGAGCCCCTCCTGAAAGCCTCAAGGGACAAGGAGAAGGGAAGCAACAAAGGATTTGAAGCCACCTACAACAAAGATTCCAAATCCTTCCACTTGGAGAAAAGCTCAGTGCAAGCCTCAGATTCAGCTGTGTACTACTGTGCCCTGAGTGACACAGTGACAGGGACTGCAGGGGGAGCTGAGCGCAAACTTTGAGCAGAGCAGGGGGCTGGATGCTGAGCTTCTCTGCCTGATTGACTTTGATTCCAACACAATCTGTTGTTTGTCTATCAGTGTCTGATTGGTACAAAAATCATACAAATGACTAGAGCATAAGAACCAGAAGTAACATTCCCCAACCCCAGCTGTTTCTTAGTGACACTGAGACCAATTTCATGCCAAGAGTTCCTCAGCCAGAGCATAAGTACTTTCAAGGTAAAGCCGCATAACAAATGAAGTGGTCTCTTGCTAATCCTTGCGGTGAATGTCCAGCCACACAAGTTGTTCAGGGCACCCTGGTGGGTGTTGCTGTGTCTATGACACTTTCAGAGACACACAATGTGCCTGCGAAGGTGGCCCCTGCCCAGTGTCTTCCTGACAAAGTTCGGCAGGAGAGGTGATGTGAGAGCTTCAGCTCCAAACCAGGTTTTAGTAGAGAAAGAAGGAAAGGGAGGAAAGGAGGAGAAACACATGTACCTGAGCAAGGAAAAGAGAGACCAGGAACCTCGGCCCTGCTTTCTTTTCTAGTGAATAAGGTGGCAGACTTGGGCTGATATTCAACATGTAGGCTTGGGAGCAGAAACAGAGGGGAAAATATGGCTCATGTCCTGACCAGTTAAACAGATCAGTTGGCTTTCTGACAGTAAGAACTCAAGTGTGATTGTTCTCAGTGCCCAGAAAATATGGTGAGAGAAAATGCTTTTCCACTATTGATTTCTCTAACTTCTGTTTTGCAAACTCTCACAGAGGGCCACAAATTATGGGATTGGGAGAATTTATGGGAATCAGTACATTGTGTAAAGAATAATCAAAAAGAATAAATTGAAAAGAATAAATATTGTGAAAATGTCTATGCTACCTAAAGCAATCTACACATTTAATGCAATTCTTATCAAAGTACCATCCATCTTTTTCAAAGAAATAGAACAAATAATTCTAAAATTTATATGGAACCAGAAAAGACCTCGATAGCCAAAGGGATATTGAAAAAGAAAGCCAACGTTGGTGGCATCACAATTCCGGACTTCAAGCTCTATTACAAAGCTGTCATCATCAAGACAGCATGGTTCTGGCACAAAAACAGACACATAGATCAATAGAACAGAATAGAGAGCCCAGAAATAGACCCTCAACTCTATGGTCAACTAATCTTCGACAAATAAATCTTTTTTTAAAAAAACTTCTATTTTTATGAAAAGACATTAGAATGAGAAAATAGTATTGGTTATCAGTAACTTGAATTCTTTTTTTTTTTTAAGATTATTTATTTATTTATTTATTTGAAAGACAGATCACAAGTAGGCAGAGAGGCAGGCAGAGAGAGAGAGAGGAGGAAGCAGGCTCCCCGTTCAGCAGAGAGCCCGACGCGGGGCTCGATTCCAGAACCTCAGGATCATGCCCTGAGCCGAAGGCAGAGGCTTTAACCCACTGAGCCACCCAGGCACCCCAGTAACTTGAATTCTAAGACAATTTTACTCTTCTCTGCTAAGAGACCGAAACAGCAGTCTAAGGACTTCAAGAAATTCTCTTAATTTCCATTAATCCTTGCCTTAAAGGAATCTGGTTACTAGTTGGTAAACTTTTGGCAAATTGCCAACCTAGGAGGTACCCAAATATAATAGTTTCTGTTAAGTCTCTTAAGAGTCACATTCAGAAAAAGATGCCTAAATAAGGAGTGTGCCAGTGTATGGGATTTAGGTGAGCAAGAGTGCAAAAACGGGTTAGATTCCTTGAAAGGGAATTGACACTGCATTTACAGATGATAGATATGGTTCTGTCAGTCAGTCATCTCCTACCAATCTATCGAACCCATTCAGATCAATCTTCCTTCTCCTACCTATCATCTCTTCTCTCCTGTCCAGATACTTTCTGACCTCTGCTAAATCCTTTTCAAAGGAAATTGAGGTCAGGACATATGAAATATATATATATATATATATAAAATATATTATATACTATAAATATAATATGTATTAATATATTTATATATTAATATTTATAAATACAATATGTATTAATATATATTTATATATATATATTTATATATTAATACATATTGTATTTATAAATATTTATAATATTTATATTTTATATAAATACCATATAAATTTATTATATTTTATATAAATAAATATTATATATTTATTTTTATATATTTATATATTACATATTATATTATATAATATTTATATATTTATAATTTATATTATATTTATAATATATTATATATTATATATATATTTATTATATATATATATAATAAATAGCACAGATGAAAGATTACCACCTCTCTAGTTCACTTCTTTACTTCTACCTTCTCATACATTTTCAAGAAAATTCCCCCTTCTCTCTCCTCAAGTACAAAATAGTTATTTTGTTGAATTAACCCAAAAGAAACTTTTGGGGAGGGTTTGTGATCACAGTGGCCATTGGGCTTGGAAATGCAGTCACCCTGTGTTGCAATCCTCCATCAAGTCCAGTGAGGGGTACAAATCCAGGCTCCAATCCCTCCAATCAAGGGATCTGACAACAGTCACCAGCCCTGAAGAGCCAGGGGTGAGTCAGACTCTGGGCCTGAACCCTCACTCTGCTAACTGCTTGTTATTTCAACATGAGCAAGTACGCATCTGGAAAATGGGGTGCTGATGATAATTTTAGTACCAATATTCCTAGCATTATCATGAGGTTTAAGTAAGTGAACACTCATGAAGTACCAAAATACTTAGAATAGTGCCTGGCTCATAGGCTATCTAAATTAACTTGTCAAAGTAAAATTTAGGCTTGTTAAAATGGTTTTAAAATTTACAAAACCAGTGCTCAAACTCCTGAGCTATGGAGCCTAAATTAGTTTTAAAATTTAGATTGTAATCTATGTATTACTTACATTTGTGATTAAAATATAATCAGTAATTTTTGCTACGTTACTTTTTTGAGTTTTACATTCTTGAACTCAGAAGCCATTGGGCTCCATTCTTCTACTTTACACAACACAAAATAAAACTAAAAATTGTATTTTTTAGATAAGCATCTTTGTGGGTTTTTTTTCCCTAAACACTATAGTACCTAACAAAAGAACTTAAAGTTGAATGGATTATTGCAAAAAGCAACTCGTTTTTGGTAACATACACTTCTTTTCCAAATGACATAGGGAAATCTGTCTATGCTGTTTCCCTATAGTGTTTTCATTTACAGGCTGTGTTTCTAAGCACGAACACAGCTAAGTAGGAAAAAGAAAAAACTACTTCGGTTACTGAACCTTATAACCCAGTACTAAAAGATGCAACCAAAGATGCCATTTTCCATCAAATAGCCATCTTGAATGCATTTCACTGTGATAGTTCCACGTTGGGACAGTATTTGAATAGAAGAAAATGGAAGCCAAGGCCAGTTTGAGCAGTGCTATAACATGCTACAGCCAGGACTTAGTGTGATTTGATTTAACCAGGTTTGTTGCATCATGAACTTCAGATTTTTCTCTGCAGTAAAACTCTTTGAATCGTGATTTTCAGCCAACATTTGCATCATCTGTTGTAATTTCCAGCCCACATTTGCATCACCAAAACATGCCTATGACCAAAGTCTCATACATATTCAGAAAGAAGTCTGTCCAGTAACTTTGTTCAGTAAAGAAGCACGGAACAAGCACTCAAGGGGTGGGGGTAGGGGGGGTGGAAAGGTGGGTTATTTATGTTAGGGTACAGAGTTGATCACCCCTCAATTAGATAGAGAACACTCTCGATAATGCAAGTCACACAGCGAGGTTTATTTCCAGCTAGTTGGGGTCCCAGTATCCGCCCAGCGCAGCGGGTTTCAACAAGGACCCCAAGCACTCAAAGCCATGGGCTTATATAGCATTTTCAAGGCACTTCTTCATAGCTACATACATATCTTGCACCTCACTTTGACAGTTTAACTTTGTTTAACCTTTTGCCACCCAGGTGTCACCCTGGGGCCATCCTGGTGGGTTAAGTGAAATTTAGGTTTAGAAGAAATTTAACTTTATTTACATTTCCTTCTGCCTCAGCCTCCTTCAGTTTTATGGTGCGACCTTAGGCCTTGAGGAACTGAGCCATTTGTCTCTGGAAATTGGGCCATTGAAGAGATAGCCCTTTTTGTTGTAAATCACCAGGACATTTGCAAACCAAGGGAGACTCCTGTCTTGCAGGATTGTGATCTCTGCAAGTTAACTATTTGTTTTTCTTTAACATTTAGTCCCTGTGGCACCACCACCTAACCGCCCTGGTGGTATATGATTAAGTTGTTTTTCCAGGTTTAGGCTGGTTAGGGACACTCAGTAAAATGGCTTCCCGGCCTTCAGGATGGCCATTCTTATGCTAACCCACTCTTACAGTGCAAGGTGCCAGCTTTTGCTTTGCCAAGATGGCTGTACTTATGTCAGGGCTAGACTCAAGGTGGGTACAGCCTTGTTTTTCTTGGCCTTCACATCTGGAACTGGTTTCTGGGACTTGTTTTTAAGTCCCCTGGGGGAGGGGAGCAGGGACAGTAAAATAGGTCCTTACAATTTATAGATAGGGGAAAAAAAAAAAAAACCAACCTTTCTAGGAACAAGGTATTTAAAGTTTTCAACTCAATACAAGTTTAGAGTTAAAGTTTTCAACTCAATACAAGTTTAGAGCTAGAGTTCCAAACATCAGGACAATAACTAATCAACTTAGCCACAACTGTCACCAACAGGCTTTGCAAGTTGAGACCAAACGGTCAAGGGTCTGCTACAAGAAGATTTACCATTTATTAAGTCATAGTTCTGTCCATCCTCTGCTCAGTTTCAAGCTGTGATCAATGAAGGGATGTCCTTCCAAAGCCCTGACATTCAGTATGGATGTTTCCTAACATTCAGTATGTTAAAAACACATATTGATTGATACCATTCCAATTTAAAATAATGATTTGATAATAAAAGCCTTCACTTCACAAAACTTGAAAGCTATTTTAAAAGCAGATAAACATGCTTGCAAAGAAATTGCTCAGCAAAATCCCCCAAAGAAAAGTCTGTCAGAATTGTTTAATTGAGCATTCACTGTCTAATTAGAATTATGTGATTTCAATAATGTTTAACATTCATAAAATAAACCAGAATCCTTGTACTATGCATTCTCATATTAAAAGAAAAAACAACAAATCTAAAAGGATCAGTCAAGACGTGAAGAAGTAAAACTAAAAGCAGCAACAGATTTTAGAGTAGTACCCCATACATCATTTTGCTTTCATGCTAAGAAAACAGACTAAATATGAATGAAATGGGACAAGCTCACATCAACTACAAATGACAGTGACTTCAAATATGTGGCCTACACAAAGCTCAATGATTCTTTTTAGAAACACTAAATTGGAACTTGTCTGAGAAACACTTGACCAAAGCCTCAGTGATCATCTTCAAGTTGTATAAAAGAGTATCTAAGATTTTTTTTATTTAATCATCCAACTTTTCCTTTGGGGAGAGATAAACTTGAGTAACTCTTTGACTTACCTCTTAGCTTCCTCTCTGCTCCCCCCCACACACACCATGAATTAACAACACTGATGATATTAGAAAACAAATGGCAATAATCAGCTTTTTTACATAACCTAGACTACGAAGCAAGTTTTTAAAAACTTTGTGTAAGCTTTAAAAAATAAAAATAGCTCATCAGATTTTTTCTAATTCATAAGTAAACACATTATTAGGTGTTAAAAAAAAAAAGAAAAAAGGACAAAGTAAATGAGTCATCCATTATCACCTAAAAAAGTAACTACTAACATTTTTTGTATACTTCAATCTTCTTCTCATGCCTATATATAATTAAAAAACCCGATGGCTCAGTCGGTTAAGTATCTGCCTTTGGCTCAGGTCATGATCCCAGGGGCCTAGGGTTGAGTCCCATGTCAGACTCCTTGCTCAGAAGGGAATCTGCTTCTCTTTCTCCCTCTGCTGCTCCCCTCTCCCCAATTGTGCTTCTTTTTCTCACTTGCTCTCCTTCTCATAAATAAATAAATTTTTTAAAATATGGTTTTAGTTTTTATAATATTGGAATCCCACAGAATAGAGGTTTGCAAACTTTATAATATACTATAAACATTTTGGATATTATTAAATATTCTATTAATTATATTAGTAACTAAATTGTATTTAACTAATCTCTGAGATTACAGGTCATTTCATTTTTTATTATTATAAACAATGCTCTGATAAATATCCCAGCAGATGAATAAAAAACTATTTTCTTAGAACACATTTCTAGGGTGCCTGGGTGGCTCAGTGGGTTAAGCCGCTGCCGTCGGCTCAGGTCATGATCTCAGGGTCCTGGGATCGAGTCCCATATCGGGCTCTCTGCTCAGCAGGGAGTCTGCTTCCTCCTCTCTTTCTCTCTGCCTGCCTCTCTGCCTACTTGTGATCTCTCTCTGTCAAATAAATAAATAAAATCTTTAAAAAAAAAAAGAACACATTTCTAGAAGGCAATTGTTACTTTAAATTATATGTATGCGTTGATGTTTTGAAATATACTGCCTAATTGCCTTCTAGAAGGCTCTTTTTAAATGTTTCATGTTTGGAGCACCTGTGTGGCTCAGTCAGTTAAGGCTCAGGTCATGATCCCCCGAGTCCTAGGACTGAGTACCACATCAGGCTTTCTGCTCAGCAGGGAGTTGGCTTCTCTCTTTCCCTCTGCCCTTCTACCCACTTATGCTCTCTGTCTCTCTCTCAAATAAATAAATAAAATCTTAAAAAAAAAAAAAAAGTTCCATGTTTCACTTAATTGACTGTGCTCCCAGCTAGATTAGTAAAAACCATAGTCACCTAGACCTTTCCTGTGGTTCATTCAAAAGGCTTTCATGATAATAGCCTCCAGTAACCAAAAAAATATCAATTGAAGCCAGTATGTCATTGCTGCATCATCAATGCCTATGGCCTAGAGATATCATTAAGAACAAATGTCTATGCAAGCATGTCTAACATCAGCACACAAAAGGTCATTCCTCAAGGGGTCATTCAACAAACATCATCCCTTTGCAATCACGTGGCATTCAAAGAGGGGAAAAAATTGCTTACATTTTCTAAAACTACTCAGAAATCCTCATTTCATATTTCAAGGACTTCTACACTGTCATAATATACCATTTATACTTAACAATAATTCCTAAATGAGTTTCTTTCAAAATACCTATTCTCTATACTGTTTTTTAAACAAAGATTCTTCCTGGTTGTGATTAATTTAAAGGTGAACCCACATAGTATAGCTGTTAAGAGCAAAATGAAGTTCAGTAATTGGCCTCCCTGTGTTTGAAGTGTTTTTCTGTTATATATCGCTTCTGATGTCTTGAGCAAATCATTTAACCTCTCTGTACCTCAGTTTCTTCACATGTGAACTTTGAGTATAATAAAAGTAAAATTTTTCATGTAGTTTTTCTAAGCAAGCATTAATACAAAATGCTTAATACCATGTTTAACACATAATAAGCATTTAATATCAGTTGGTAGTTGTTACTATTAAGCAAAAATTGCCTTTGGCTCTTTGAAACTTGTTGTCCTTCATCATTTATCTGCCTAATAAAAGAATGTACATTCTGTGCAGCCTGTGAGGACATAAGGTCTTTTTCATCTCTGTGATGCTAAAAGAACTTTCAGGATCCATGGAAGCCAGCAAGGGTGCAGTGTTGATTAGCAGTCAGATAGAATCCTCTTAGGCCCCTGGGTCATCCCAACATCTGCATCTGCAATGAAACAACACTGACATCTAGTGATCAGAAAGATAAATGACAGGGTTGGGCAAACAGCAAATATAATAAAAGTTTTTTGTCTTGGCCCAATGAGTTTTCCTATTATTTTAGGGAAAATGAGTTAAATCCTAGGTGGGTTTGGGCATAGCCTCTTTACATTCTTCTGGTTGCATAAAAAGTGTTCTGAAAAACTGAAATCCACACTATCCATCACATCGACTTTTATACTTTCATTTTAATCAATTTGTTTACCTTAAAAATCAGAAAAAGAGAAAAATATAAAAATATATTTAAGAGAAATATTAATATATGTTCATTTTACTTTCAAATCACATATAAAAATAGATCAAATTAATGCAAATTAATTCAACATAACAATAGTCAAAAATATATTAATGGGCCTTCATTATAGATTAATTTGTGAATGCATTTTGTACAATTTTATAGTGAAGATCAAAGCAAATACCATTGTGTTAAATAAAACATAGCCAATCAACAATTTTTCTGTTTCCTTTCTATGTTTCTATAACAAAGAGGACAGGGGAAAGTAGTACTTCAGGAAAGGATTTGCACATCTATTTCAGGAAAGGGTTTGCACATCAATTATAAAATAAGCTTTAAAGAGAATTTCTTACAAATAAGTTAGAAGAGTAGTCACAGGAAATCCATCATTATTGGTCTATATTTACGGATATAATCCTGATATTGGTCTATATTGAAGTATCATTTTCCCTTGTGGCACTTGGTTAAACCTTCGCAAGAAAGCCTGAAGATTTAATTCAGCAGCAGGACCTCAGATATGCTCATTGGAAATGCTAATAGAACAATGAAATCAGGAGAACCAAACGGAGTGATCTCCTGAGCCAGCTGAACCATCAGTTCATCATCATCATTGCTAATAGCATCTACCAGTTGTAGAACATTTATTGTGTCTCATACTCTGCTAGGTTCTTCTAATTCATAATTGTTCATTTATTGAATAAATAGACTGTCTAGGGTGCTGCCAGATCAGGTAACAACACGGATGAGTCACAACAGACACAATCCCTGTCCTTACTGAGACTATAAACCACTGGAAATAGAGCAATAATCACACACTTATGGGCTGTGTTATGGGCTGAATTGTGATCCCCCCAAACCTCGTATCTTGAAACCCTACTCCCAGTATCTCAGAAAGTTACTGTTATTTGGAAACAGGGCCTTAAAGAGGTAAGTAAACTAAAATGAGACCATTAAGATGGACCTCAATCCAATCTGACTAGTGTCTTTATAAGAGGAGGAAATGCAGACGCACTGACACTAGGGATGAACACAGAGAGAAAAGACCATGTGAGGATTCAGTGAGCAAGTGGCCACCTGCAAAATGAGAGAGAGACCTAAAGAGAAGCCAAACCTGCTGACACCTTGATCTTACACTTCTAGCCTCGAGAATTGTGACTTCTATTGCTTACGCAAGCTAGACATGGTATTTTGTCAGGGCAGCTCTAGCAAACTAACACACCCTGATCTCAGACTTGAGCCTCTGGAACTAGAAGAACTGAGAAATTTCTGTTGTTTATAAGCCACCCAGTCTATGGCACTTTGTTCTAACAGCCCAAACTGATGCAAATAGGAGGTAATTAAGTATAGAGAAGGTTATAAGGGTGGAGCCTCCATGACAGGATTAGTATCCTTATAAAAAGATACCTCAGAGCTTCCTCTCTACATCATATGAAGATACAGTGGGAAGGCAGCCATCTGCAAGCCAGGAGGAGGGTCCTTGCCAACAAGCAAATCTGACTGCACTGCGATCTTGGACTTCCCAGCTTCCAAAACTGAAAAATAAGTGTTGTTTAAGCCAACCAGACTACAGTATTTTGTTATAGCATCCTGAGCTAAGATGGGGGCGGGGAGGCAGGCATCATTATTTGGTTTGGTTTGGTATGGTTTAGTGGGAGATACAGAAATATGTTTTAAAGCTGGTAAGAATCACACCATCTCTGAAAGACAGACATTTCGGTTCACGTATGATAAATCAGGCCCCACGGATTAGAAAGATTGATAAATCAGGACCCCAAGGATTAAAAAGATTAAGTGATTAGTCTTAAATTATAGAGCTAATAAGCAGTTGAACCAAATCCCAAAGCCAGGCCTATCTATTCTATCCACTTTGCCATGCTGCCTTTCAGTTAATATTTATTGTTCACCAAGTACATGCAAGACCAGAAGACATAAGTCAAATCTAATTAGAGTTGGGAAAAGACTCAGTAAATAAAATGTTGATATTACTCTAAAGGAACAGTATCTGTTCTCATCTATTATATCCAGAAAGACCTCTTCTTGCCCTTAGTATTGCCAACTCTGTATAATGACAACATGAAAATTCAGAGCTGCCTAGAGCAACCAGGACTTGGGAGACGGGATGAAGAAATGAGAGTAGGAAAGAGGGACCAAAGTCTTGATCTGAGCCTTGGTTTTAGTTATGTCATTCTTAGAGAATGGTGGGGAAGGGAATCACTAACTTATGTAATGTCACTATTACTGCTATAGTTCTGATGGTATCATTTCATCTCATTCCTAACTCTGGTCTCTTCCTTATGAAGATTGTTAATAGACACAATTAAAAGATATTCTCAATGAAACACACTATCGTTGTAAGGTTTGTACACCTTAACTACCACTTAAATTCCAGTAAGAAATAGCCCCTCAAGAATCCCAAGCACACACCTTGTTTAAGACCCTAACACCACTGGGTATTTGCTCTGTAGTTTTTGTACTTCCCCAGGGAGTATTTTAAAAAGAAGAAGAGCTGGAGATGTTCTATTGCAGTGACTTTCAACCTTAGCTGCATACTGGAATCACCTGAAAAGCTTTAAAAATATGGCTTTTAAAAACACTGATGCCTGGGTCCTACCCCCCAGAGATTCTGATTCCATAGGCCTCAGATACGATCTATGTATTGGAATTTAAAAATTTTTCCAAGTTATTCAAATGTGTAACCACAGGCCACTAAGAGCCATATAAGGGATCTCTGGGAGAGTTTTTGCCTGCAAGGAACAGTAAGGATTCACTTCGGGGCAGATATCATGCTGGATGCTATGACACAGATAAATAAGACAAGATTACTATCCTCAAGGGGTACCCTTCCTCACAGAAGGGTCTTGATAAATCAGGACCCCAAGGATTAAAAAGATTAATTTAATTAATTAATTAAAAGATTACTATCCTCAAGGGGTACCCTTCCTCACAGAAGGGTCAGATGTAAAACAATTACAATATCCTTAAAAGTTTTGCGATAGAGGTATAACCCAGACACCAACCACACTTCTAACTTAAAGGATTCCATTTGTTAATTTTCAAGATATTCAGAATACACAATTTTTTAAAAAAGATATTCAGAATATATTCACAACAGGTGAATTTTTCTCCAGGACCTTCAGAGTTGTAGTTATCTGTACTCTGCTGCCACTAAGAGCCAGTAGAAACGCTCCAACATAGTCTGCTCTTAAAGTAGATGCTCCCTTTCCTCCTGAGACCCAGCAGGAAACAGGGAACAGCAAAACTCGCTGTGGGATATGCTATTCTTTGGCTATTACAAACATCCTCCCTGCCTACCATTATCATTTCTCCCCTCTGCACAAGCATAACATCATTTTGTGCTCAGGTAAATATCAAAGAAGTCATGCTTCCTCCTGCTGGTCCAAAAGTTGAATCATGATCATATTGAAACTGTCAAAGTAATGTCTTTCCACTTGTGATAGTTCTTTCCCACCCTCCTTTGAAACTTGAGGTAGCCATGTGACACATTTTGGGCCAACAGAACGGAAGGGGAAGTCTGAGAGTGGGCTTCTGGAAAGATTTCTACATGACAGGGGATGGTTTGGGCCCTATTCTTCTTTTTTATGTATTAAAAGCAAATGTAATGTCTGGAACTAAGGCCGACATCTTAAGACCATGCAGAAACATGCACAAGCACAAAAAACCAACATGCTAAGAATAGTAGGTAGAAAAGGTTAAAGAACCTGAGTCCTCCTATATGACCTTACTGAGCATCTGCTCCAGCCCAGAACAGAATTTACCCAGACTGTTTACCCTATGCAAAAAATAAATCCGTTTGTTTAAGCTACTCTTAATTGGGTTTTCTGCTACTATGAAAATCATAATTAATTAATACACAGTTACTGTTTCCTTGCCACTTTGTCTTTTTGGCCTCCAAAACATTAGATAGTAATGTAATTATGAAGTTCTTCACTGAAGGGAAGTTCAGAAGAAATATACAGTGCAGAATAGACAAAACTGCCATTTTAAGACTTTCCCAAGGATCACTTAAGTGAGGCATCTCAAGATGTTGGCTATCATCCTTTACAAGGAAGATAATCATCTCGCAGCTCCCTCTGCTTCTGATCAGGCCCACTGCCCTAAAGTCCATTGCCTTCTTATGGGGGGATTGCACTGTTAAACTAAAGAACTACATTTCCCAGGATCCCCTTCCCTGTATGGTTCTAAGGTAGGTTGGAGAAAAGAAGAACTTACATGATATTTGGAAGGCAGAAGTAAAACAGTGACCATCACTCTTTGGAGGTCATTGTTGACAAATATGGAAATGGAAACATGCAAAAGTAATGAGCTAGTTACATTTCATCCTCACTCTCCCCTGTTCTGGGTCAACTCTTCTTCTCAAATGCTGACCTTGTTAACCCCAACCCCCAATCTCCAGATAATTGGCTGATCCACCAGAGGCAAGAGCCACAAAGAGGCAAAAGCTTGCCACAGATCTTCCCCTTTACAGCCCCTCTTTGGTGGCGAGATAAGATGAGCCGGTCATTCATTTCTTTTCTGATCCTACAGCTTTCAGATGAGTTGGTCATTCATTTCTTTTCTGATCCTGCAACTTTCCTTCCAGATCATCACTTGCACACCTCCTCAACTGTATAGTCTAATTCCTATAATAATTCCATTATTTCATAACCTTCATAGTGCCTCTGCTCCTCTAGCTGATATGGCTGTCCATCCACTACCTATTTTACACATAAAGAGGCTATTCTCAGTTTCTTCCTCCCATCAGGTGGTGAACAGTCCCATTCTATTACAGTTCTTTTGAAGGACCCCAGGTCAGAACTATAGTATAGCCTATAAGTTTTAACCTTCTTTTTATAACCAGCTTATGCTAACTAAGAAACTGTGGCCAGCTGACCATAGATAAGGGAGTCAGCAAGCAGCATAACAGGATAACGAATAGCAAAAATCTGTGTTTAACCCAGCTGTTTCTGGCTTCTGTATAATAATGCTTCTAATGCTTTGCTAAGAAATGAAAAATTGCTTAAACCCTCGTTCGCTGTGTAATCAAATAAAGTTATACCCTTCCCCTGTTAAGAATTTCCCCTACTACTAAGTAAAATTGATAAGGGTTGCCTCCCGTACCAAGGCCGGAGACATACGGTTCAGCACGTACGCTAGCTGGAGACGTGCGGTTCAGCACGTATACAGATAAAGGTTAGAAACGTGCAATTCAACACGTACCCTCTACTGTACACTACCTGAACGGTGACTGGCCAGAATGTATGGTTGGTTTTAAAGGATTGGCTACCTATGTGTAGGCCTTCCTGTAATGCTTTGAAATTACTGGCTAGAAAAGTGAGGGCTCTGATGTAATGGACTGTAAAATTCTATATTAAGGGACTCCCGAAACAGATCGGGGCTCTCAGGCACTGACCCATCCCTCGCGGATTTCGTGGTCAAGTGTCCCTGGGAGTCCGAGCATGCCCGAATAAAATCCTCTTGCTTATTGCATCCAGTGGTCTGTGAGTGCGTCCTTGGGTACGGGTCCTCTAGGGTCTTTCACTTTAGCTAAAGTAAACAGTATCTCCCCCTCCCCCAATCCCAGTTCCAGTTTCCCTCCTGCAATAGTAGCAAGCCTGCTGATTCCATTACTAAGGGACCAATTAAGTAAGCACTTTTCTCAGCAACAAACATTAGCTTTCCTTGGAGATAAATAATTCTCTATGTACAATAAAAAACCCTTTCTCCAATAGTAGGGCTCTGGCCTACCATGAAGAAATAACAGACAACTCATTTTCGTTCAGAACACCATAGTTCTTTTCACCTGGGTTGAGACCAAGCAGAGAGAGCCACAGAGCTGCACCCTGTCTCCCTGGTAAAGGTCCCGGTCCAGGTTGTATCCTTTTGAGTTACAGTCTCTCTGTAAGATTGGGAAAGGTTGAGGAGGTGCAGTTTTTTGGCAATCCTCCTACCATACAGTGTGAAGTGGAGAACTGAAAAACACCAAAGATAAAGTAATCAGTGTAGCCAGAGGGATCTGGAAAAGGTTTCACATAGGAGGTTACACTTTAGCTGGGGCCTAAGACAAGTAGAACTTCTATTGTTAGAGAAGTTAGAGAAATGTTTCATAGTATCCCTCACTATCTGACTCTATCCATTCCTGAGTCAACATATCAAGAGTTAGAATGAGAAGGGGACACAGCTTCAATTCCTATTTCAGGAAAACTAAAAAACTTCAGCATCCCATTGCAAGGAAAGAAGAGGAAGAAAAGTTTTCATAACAGTTCAGTAAAATATCAACCTTGGTTTTTCACACAATATTTCTAGTCAGATTTTTAATGCTATAATCCAATGGGTCATTACCCATAAACATTTTGGTAAAATCATAAATGTTGGCATAGAAACTTCACAACCATTTTTATAAAAGAGATAAGAATTGTCATTTAGACCTTTTTTTCTCAAATTTCAAAGCTGCCAAAAAATAGATACACATTGACCTCCTAGAATAAAAAAATAACATCAAAAGCAATCTAGGGACGCCTGGGTGGCTCAGTTGGTTAAGCAGCTGCCTTCGGCTCAGGCCATGATCCCAGCGTCCTGGGATCGAGTCCCACATCAGGCTCCTTGCTCGGCGGGGAGCCTGCTTCTCCCTCTGCCTCTGCCTGCCATTCTGACTGCCTGTGCTTGCTCTCTGCCCCCCTCTCTCTCTGATAAATAAATAAAATCTTTAAAAAAAAAAAAAAGCAATCTATTTCTCCATAGTCTGATTTCAAAAGAAACAGTAATTGTTTAAAAATTAAGACTTAAATTTAGGTTTCCTTAAAGACAGGTGGCAATTTAACATGTAAAATAAAATTAAGCAATAAAATTAACTTTCACCCCAGTGAATTTTTCTTGAGCTGCTGAAATACTGCCATGAAAGATTAAATCTTTGGTAAACTTCTGAGAGCAAGATTGTTCAAATAACATTCAGGTTAAAATGGGCAAATAAATGTGCTTACCAATTGAGTAGGATGAGACGAGTGGATAGAAAGGGGTGAACTGGAGCTTGGGAAAGTCATTTAAATATAGCCAATATAAATCTCAGTCAACAAATTCACATGTGAAAAAAATCACTTCTATTTACCATAGACCAATATAATTTCTGGCCAGCAGAAACTTGAGGTATTCTTGGGGCTCCCACAACACTCTCAAGGTTAAGCCAACGCTTTATAGTCTTAATTAACAGTGGTACAGTGGAAGACTGTTCTGGCCATTGGTCATCTCCTCAAACAGGTCATGCCTGTGAGCGGGCCTTCATGGTCTACTCCAAATTCAGCAGCCCCCTACAGCTTCGTTTGCCACAAATGGGACATGAAAGTCTACTGAGGCTGGAAAACCAGCACTTGATGTTGCCTCCCTGCTCACACAACATCCCCTCTGTATTCCGGTTTTTTGTTTTTGGGGTTTTTTTTTTGGGGGGGGGTGTTTTGTTTTTTGTTTTGTTTTTTAGAGAGAGAAAGGAGGCATGCACATGAGTGGGGGAGGGACAGAGAGAATTTTAAGAAAGCACTACACCCAGCACAGAGTCTGACAAAAACTTCATCTCACAACACTGAGATCATGACCTAAGCTGAAATCAAGAGCTGGATACTTAGCCAACTGAGCCACCAGGCGCCCCCTGACTACATCTTTGAAATATAGCCAAGAATAGTACATTCTAGAAGCAGTGCTCAAAGATCTCTTTCTTTTTAGTTTCGGGTGTCCCCATGCTCCCTCCAGCTTCTCCAGGACACCCTGCCTCTTCCCTCAAACCCTATCACCCCTCCTTTTTAATAAAACACTTTGGTGGCTGCTATGGTCTAACTGATATGGCTGAGTTATGTTAAAAACTAATGCTCAGTGTGATGGTACCAAAAAGTGGGGACTTTGGGACTTGATTAAGTCCCGAGGGTGGAAGCTTCATGAATAGGACTGTGCTCTCAAAAAGAGACTCCACAGAGCTCCCTAGCCACTTCTACCATGTGATGTTACAGCAAAAAGACAGCCACCTAGGAAGTAGGCTTTCACCAGACACCCAATCTGCCAACACCATGATCTCAGACTTCCCAGCTTCCAGAACTGTGAGAAATATTTGTTGTTTATAAGGCACTCAGTCTATAGCAGTCTGAAGAGACAAAGACAATAACTGATTAAACCCAGAGCCTAAATCATTACCTAAAATAGTCTCCTTCTTAGGAGCCTATAGTCCTTCAACCTTCACTCCCTTATTTTTTTTTCACAGCACATTTTTGAAATCAGATATTTGTATTTCTAATTGTATAGCTCTCCCTATACATTTCTCCTCATACATCTCTTTTCATTTGCATGAAATGCAAACTAGTACCTAGAACAATGCCTGACATGTGGTAGATACTCAAAGAGTTGTTGAATAAATGATGAACATACAATTTGGCCACCAAACAATGAGTTTTCCAGTCCTCACAAGCAGAGAGAGTTAATCATCAAACCCTCCCAGGAGAGTTTATTTATTTTATATCCATCTAGTACACTGAATAAAAGGAAAACAAAAACACTGAAGTTTCCAAGTCTAAAACAATCTGAATGTTCTTAAGTTACATGATTATTATGCTGCCTTGCATCTCCACGAAGCACCCATATTGTCCTGAAGTTAATTTGTTCTAGGCCTAAGGACCTACAGTTTTCTCCCCACACAAGGCAGTGGGAGAAACGTGAAACCTGAGAGGAAGAAAAGATGAGGGCACAAAGGACTCCTGATCTTGCTGTTTATGCTCCACTTCTGTTGTATTTCAGTCATTAAAATATATCATGGGGTTCTGGGAAATTGCATGAAAAATCCTTTTTATTCAGAACAGTGAAAACTAGTCAATTAAAGGAAGAAAATACATAGGAATTAAATAAAAATATAATCGGTAAGTGGGAAAGAAATCATTGAAAGGAAGATGCCTGTTAAAAATACATTCTCAAAAAAAAAAAAAAAAGAAATCTCATTAGTTTACTTTTGTCCAGACTATAAAAGGAAAAAGTAGAAATCTACTACACAAAATAGTCAGATGCCATGTCTCTTTATCACTGTGTGATTGCACTTATAAGGCATTCATCAGTCTTGTTGACTCAAGTTATTACATTCTAATATAAGATTAGCTAAATTGTTGGAACACAGATGCACACTCAGGAGAGCATGCATTTTAAAATCCAATTTTATATTTAATGTCTTGAGAAGTTTTACTATGGTTTGAAATCCATCCTGAAAGAGCATAGTAGAATATTCATATTTTATGTGACAAAACTAACGGGTTCACCATTTATTCCTAACTAAAATTGAATTGCCTAAGAATTGCAGTAACTATCACCTTCTAAAAAGCTTATCTCATGTCTCACAGTTTAATTAGATTGTTTTCTGAGAGCCTTTCCTTTTCAATTTCATGAAGACCATAAATGCTCATATTATTGTTCTTTTGTTCTTTTTCCTCAGAACTTTATTCATTTTAATTTTTAGTTATAATGGCCAAAAATGGCCCTGTTTTCCCTTCTAACCCAAAGTTCAAGTGAACTGCAACTATGGAACTATTGGCATCTTTCCATCTATAATTGCATGGGTAAGATAAGAATAAGCTTAATAAGAAACGTAACAAGTGAGTCATTTATATTTGCAAGTGTTCAAAATCATGAAGAAGCAAAACAAATGTCAGTGTACAAATGAATGCTTCTTCAGTTATGTACCTGGAACTAGACCAGTTACCAAAAAATCAAATATCAGAATGACAAAAGTCTATTTAGCCACACCAAACTCTCAGTTCTAAGTGTTCTAACCAGAGACAGCCCAGAGATAGCCAGAGATAGATAACTGGATAGCAAATGAGCTACTCAATAAAATTTGCTATAAAGCAAGCTTATATGATGATGAATATTTTGGGGGACATTTAAAAACTAAAATCGGGGCACATGGGTGGCTCAGTCAGTTCAGTAACTGCCTTCAGCTCAGGTCATGATCCCAGGGTCCTAGAATTGAGCCCCACATCAGGCTTCTTGCTCAGTGGGGAGCTTGCTTCTCCCTCTCCCTCTGTTGCCCTACCCCCAGCTTGGGCTCTCTCTCTTTCACTCCCATCTCAAATAAATAAATAAGATAGTTTTAAATACATACATACACACATACTAAAATAGGATTATAATGGAAAAAATCATCCCTAAATACTTGACAACTTATGGATAGCACCATATCAGGCACTATGGTAATACAAAAATTTTAAAGCTTGGCTTAAAATATAACTATAGTACAAATGTAAAAGCACAAAAAACATTTTTAGTCTTTTATTATAAAAATATATGTCATAGAGAGGGGAATCCAAGCAGCCCATCACAACACCTTCTAGATACACATATAGCCATAAATATTATTCTAATTACACACACACACACACATTAATTAACAGCAACTATCTCTGGGTGGTGGAATAGTGAGTAAATTTTTATTTTCTTTTTCATACCTTTACAGATTTACAAGGTTTCTATAATAACTGAACATTGCTTTGGTGATCACATACATAAAGGTATATTTAAGTCATCTTAACTCTCTAAATGGCATCTACCTAATCCAGCATACTTACACTCCAAGTACCAAGGAGATGCTCCATATGTATTAAATACTAAACCTAGGGTATTAAGAATGTAATCCTGTCACAGCCACTTGGGAAATGTAATTCATCCCTTGCCGTGTTTATTACTCTCATGAGAATCAGAAGCTCCCCACCCCATCCTGCCCCCTTATAAGAAACACACACACACACACACACACACACAACAAAATACTGGCAAATAAATTCTCCACTTCTTTACACTTACATGTTACAGAGAACTTCAGAAGACAATGTCTGAGACTGAAAGTCTTTATTAGATATTTTTAGGTAAAATACCCTGCCATCCCTCCAAATGTCACTATGGAGAATGACCATCAGTCAATCAAGGACCAGATTAGGTTCTTTGGAAGTATAAACACTGATGAGATTAAACACATCATATATAATTTTTCAAATGACACAGAAACTAATTACATATACACGAAAATTAAAATAGCCTTTTTAAAAAAATTTTTTTAAAGATTTATTTGACAGACAGAGATCACAAGTAGGCAGAGAGGCAGGCAGAGAGAGAGGGGGAAGCAGGTTCCCTGCTGAGCAGAGAGCCTGATGAGGGGCTCGATCTCAGGACCCTTAGACCATGACCTGAGCTGAAGGCAGAGGCTTAACCCACTGAGCCACCCAGGTGCCCCTAAAATAGCCTTTTTAAAAGATTTTATTTATTTATTTTGATGAGAGAGATACAGTGAGAGAGGGAACACAAGCAGGGGGAGTAGGAAAAGGAGAAGCTGGCTTCCCACTGAGTAGGGAGCCCCATGACAGAGCCTAGGATTATGACCTGAGCCAAAGGCATATGCTTAATGACTGGGCCACCCATGTGCCCCTAAATAGCTGATGTTTAAAAGTTCTCCTTGCAAAGCTCAGGTTCAGAATCTCTTTACTATATTAGAAGCAGATTGTTCTTTGCTGATACTCTAAGCATGTCCACCCTCTATTGCCTAAGCCAGCCATGCATCTAAAGAGCAGCCAGTTCTGCCTTCACACTCAGTTCTGCAATAAAATACTTCAAAAATCAGGAAATTGAATTACCAACACATTCTCTATTTGTATAAATTTCTCACCTCACAAAGTCAAGGTTTCCAGATTAATAAAAACACAATTTGTTAATTCTTCTTAAGCATTCAAAGCCCTATCTATGAGTTCAGATACCAAATCCTTTATCACTCTTCTTTCTACCCCTTATGGAAGCATTACACAGTGGCTGTACCAACTTACATTCCCCCCAATATTGCATAAGGGTTCATTTTTCTCCACATCTTCACCAACATTTGTTGCTTCTTGTCTTTTTTTTTAATTATTTTTTAATTTTTATTGTGTTATGTTAGTACCATATGATACATCATTAGTTTTCGATGTAGTGTTCCAAGATTCATTGTTTACATATAACACCCAGTGCTCCTTACAATACATGCCCTCCTTAATACCCTTCTTAATACCCTTAATACAGGCTCGCCCATTCCGCTACCCCCCTCCCCTCAGATTGTTTCTCAGAGTCCATAGTCTCTCATGATTCATCTCCCCCTCTGATTCCCGCCCTCCACTTTTCCTTTCCTTCTCCTAATGTCCTCCATGTTATTCCTTATATTCCATTAGTAAGTGAAACCATATGATAATGGACTTTCTCTGCTTGACTTATTTCACTCAGCATAATCTCCTCCAGTCACATCCATGTTGATGCAAAAGTTGGGTATTCAACCTTTCTGATGGCTGAGTAATATCCCATTGTATACATGGACCACATCTTCTTTATCTATTTGTCTATCGAAAGGCATCTTGGCCCTTTCCACAGTTTGGTTATTGTGGACATTGCTGCTATTAATTATTTTTTAATTCCAGTATAATTAACACACAGTGCTAGGTTCAGATGTGCAATACAGTGATTCAACAATTCTACACATTATTCAGGGCTCATCACAGTAAGTGTACTCTTAATCCCCTTCACCTATGTCACCCATTTTCTTCCCCATCTCCCTTCTGGTAACTACCAGTTTGTTCTCTATATTTAAGAGTGTGCGGTTTTTTTCCTCCTTTCTTCTTTGTTCATTTGTTTTGTTTCTTAAATTCCACATGCAGGAAATCATATGGTATTTGTCTTTATCTGAGTTCAAAAAGATAAATGCACCACTATGTTTACTGTAGCATTATTTACAACAACCAAGATATGGAAACAACCCCAAGAATGGGTAAAGAAGAAGTGTGTATGTGTATATATATACACATACACGTGTGTGTGTGTGTGTGTGTGTGTGTGTATACACACACACTCACATATACATAATGTAATACTACTCAACTGTTTAAAAAAATGAAAGAAATATTGCCATTTGCAACATGGATGGATCTGGAGAGTATAATGTTAAGTGTTTCCCTTACTTTTTATTTTAACCATCCTAACATGTGAAGTGATATCTCATTGTGGTTTTGATTTGCATTTCCCTGATCATTAGTGATGTTGAGCATCTTTTCATGAGTCTATTGGCCTGAGAAAGACAAATATCATATTATTCCACTCATAAATGGAATCTAAAAAAGTGAATAAACGAAAAGCATAATCGGAACTAAAAATATAAAGAATTGATGGTTTCCAAAGGGAAAAGGGGTGAAGAGCTGGGCTAAATGGATGAAGGGGAGTGAGAGATCCATGCCTCTTCTTATGCAATGAGTAAGTCATGGGAATAAAAGGGAGAGCATAAAGAATACAATCAATGATATTGTAATAGGGATTTAAAAGGACAGATGGTAGCTACAGGTGTGGTGAACATTGCATAATGTATAAACCTGTCAAAGCACCAAGTTGTATACCTGAAACTAATGTAAGATTGTGTATCACCTATACTCAAATAAAAATTAAAAAATAAAGTGTTCTTCTATTCACAAAGCAAGCTAAATGAAAGACTAAATTGAATAGAATAATTATAATAATTTACCCCAATCTAGCTAGAAACACATAAATATTATCAAAATATGTAAGTATATGTGTGTGTCTTTATACATTTTAACACTTCAAGACTTTATTTTTAATTAAGAGAGATGCTACCAATAGAGCTTATATGTTCCAGGAAGCGGAGTCTTGGTCAATGCTCAGAAGCAAAACCAAACTGAATTCAGCTTGTTAAGTAATCAATTGTCAGCAGCTTGAGGTGGGTTTGTGTTATGCACAGTGTTTAAGTATAGGCGATTATAAATTCACAAGAGCTAACATCTAAAGAGAAGGAAAAAGCTTTCAATGCTAATATTTCAGTTTACTTGATAATAAAGAAAAAAGGAAAAGAAAGTTTATTTGTAATCTGAAAAAAAAAAACAAACAAACAAAAGTGAATACATTTCTACCATTACTCTTTTATAGTAGAGCAACCAAAGAATTCAGAACCAAAGGGCTCAGGAATTCAAGAGTCCACTAGGTAGAAGAAAGTATTGGGTCTATGGGTACTGGCCTCCCTTCCATTTGAGCTGGGTGTTTGTTACAATTACGAGTTACAATTAATATGTCATTAATAAGACCCACTTCAGGCCCCAGGTCATCCAGAGAGCGTTCCCACCTGTCATTTTCATTGCCCCCCTTCTTATGAGGCAGAACTGCCAGACAGTTTCTACTTAAGAGATCTTCAAGCCATGCCTCCAAAAAGAAGTGACAGGTAATTGCCTCTAACCTAATTCTCTTTCATCAACAAATGGGTTTCAAAATGTAATTTAGGCCTTTCTTTTCATTTTAATTCAACAAAACAAAAATGCATCAGTACAACATAGATGCTATTTTATTCAGCCTTCATTCATGTGTTTCTATCATTATTACCAGATTGAGTCCATAAAGAAGGCTGACTTTACACTTAGGTAAAATCCAGGATTGCCACCTGGTATAATGTGAGGTGTATGCTAAATCTCCCAATATTTTAAAATTACTCCTCTTGACATGAGGGCTAGAAATTTCCACCCTTTAAAAATTGCTGAATTCAGGAGCTTCATTGGAATACCCTATAATTACTTAGTTGCTAAATCCCAAGAATTATTCATTAAACAATATAAAGCCGGTCATCTATAAATATTGCTCATGTACAATAAAGGGTCTAAAATTTTCTGTTTGAGTAGGCAATTATACCATAATAGACTATCTCTCATTTTGTTACCTTATCAATAAATAGTTTAAAAACTAAAAGAATAGGGGTGCCTGGGTGGTTCTGTGGGTTAAGCCTCTGCATTCAGCTCAGGTCATGATCTTAGGATCAAGCGCCGCATCAGGCTCTCTGCTCAGCAAGGAGCCTGCTTCCCCCTCTCTCTCTGTCTGATTCTCCTCTCTCTCTGCCTGCCTCTCTGCCTACTTGTGATCTCTGTCTGTCAAATAAATAAATAAAATCTAAAATAAAACAAAACAAAAAACCTAAAAGAGCAAAAAAATTAACCAACCACTTATATTGAAATACCAAAACCAGAGCTGCAAAATTCAGTGGACTTTCTCTGTTCTCATCTTATTTGCTCTTCTAGAATTATTTCTCAGAAATAATCTATCTCTTCTCTTGGTTTCTATGAGTCCACTCTCCAGGTTTTCTCACTGATCATTTCTCCTCCATCTAATTCAGACTCTTCCTCCCCTATCTCTAAATTTTGAAGTGTCCAAGTGGTTACTCGTAAGCACTCTTCTCCATCTTCATTCTCTAAGTGATCTCATCAATTTTCACAGATTTATAGACTATTTGTGTGCTAGTGATTTCCAAAATTACATCTCTACATCAGATCTTTGTTTGTGAGCCCGACACTCAGATAAAAATAGCCCATTTGGAATCATTACTTGAGGGTCTTATGAACATCTCAGACTTAACATGTTAAAAATGGGATTCTTAAAAGGAGCAAGATGGCAGAGTAGTAGGAGACCTCTAAATATCGTCAGGTTCCAGGAATTCAGCTGGGTAGTTATCAAACCATTCTGAACAGCTACAGGAGAGAGAAGAGAAGAAGAGCAGCAATTCTAAGAACAGAAAATCAACCACTTTTTGGAAGGTAGGATGTTTGGAGCAGTGAATTCAAGGCACCACTCAGGAATAAAGACCACAGAGGGAGGGGCCGGCTCCCCACAATGAGAGAGGAGCAGAGAACAAAATCAGAACTTTTAGAAGTCTGCTCCACTGAAGGACGTCACTCCAGAGGGTAAACAGGGGGTGGAGCCATCACAGGGACAGTATTGTCTCAGGACCCTCGGGGACACAAAAGGACCCCCAGGAATCTGAGTGTGGCAGCACTCTCAGGTATGGGACCAGGGAAGCTGGCTACAGAGACAGAGCCAAGGAGTGCTCTTTCAGCTTGGGGTTACCTTAAACTGTGATCCACTGGCACAGTCATGCCACTGCTCTTTGGGCAGGGACCCAACAAACAGCAGATCCAGGGAGACTCACCTTCCTCCTCCGGGAAGAGCTGCACAAAAGCTTGCTGCAGGAGTCAGCTGGATTTGGAGACTCCAAACAGGGCTGTGCACCAGAGATAGACAGTCCTCAGTCACAGGCTGGGTGAGCACAGAGTGTGGCTAGAGACTAGGAAGACAGGAGTGACTGACTGCTTTTCTCTGTGAGCACACTGAGGAGTGGGGCCCTGAGCTCTCGGCTCCTACAGGGCTGGAGATTGGGAGGCTGCCATTTTCATTCCCGTCCTCCAAAGCTGTACAGAAAGCATTCAGGGAACAAAAGCTACCGAGACTGAAACTGAGCAGATTACTTAGCCTGGCCCCTGGTAATGGTGGTGCAATTCTGCCTGGGGCAAAGACATTTGCAGGGCAACAAGCCCCTCCCCCAGAAGATCAGTAAGAACATCCAGCCAAGACCAAGTTCACCAATCACTGAGAACTGCAGAACTCCAGAGCCAGGGGAAAGCAATAATAGAATTCATGGCTTTTTTCCCATGATCCTTTAGTCTATCAAAGTTAATTTTTTTATATTTTATTTTTTTCTTATTCTATGTTTTAATTTTTCCTCTTTCCAATTATAACTTTAACTATTTTATCTTATCAATACCTTTTTAAAAATCTTTTTAGATGTTCATTGTTATAGTCATATTTTATCCCTTCATTGTATTTAACCTTATTACGTATAACCTATATATGTATTTTTTTCTTTAAAATTTTGGGATACAATTTCTTCTAATTAATCAAAATATACTATAAATCTAGCATATGGCTTTGTTCTAGTCTCCAACCTAATCACATTCTTTCCTCTTTTTTTCTTTCCTTTTTTCAACCAATTTCTTATCAATTTATTTTTTAGAATCTTTTTAAATTTTCATCCTTACAGTCATATTCTATCCTTTCATCAGGTTTACACACACACACACACATACATATATGTGTGTGTGTGTGTGTGTGTGTGTGTGTGTGTGTGTTTCTTTCTTTAAAATTTGGGAGATAGTTTCTTCCAACAGAGCAAAATATACCCAAAATCAAGTGTGTGGCTCTCTTCATTTTTTTTTCTTTTCTTGCCCCTTTCTTCTCCCTCCAGTTTTGGGTCTCTTCTGATTTGGTTAGTATACACTAACCATTCTCTGGGGTCGTTGCTATACTTTAAGTATTTTGTTCTCTCATTCAACTATTCTTATCTGGATAAAATGACAAGGTAGAAAAACTCACCACAAAAAAAAAAAGAACAAGAGGCAGTACCAACGGCTAGGGACCCAATCAATAAAGACATTAGTAATGTCAGAACTAGAGTTCAGAATTGTGATGAGGAAAGACACTATATCATACTCAAAGGGTCTGTCCAACAAGAATATTTAACAATTTTAAATATCTATGCCCCTAATATGGGAGCAGCCAATTATATAAATCAATTAATAACAAAATCAAAGAAACACAACAGCAATACAATAATAGTAGGGGACTTTAACACCCCCTCACTCAAATTGACAGATCTAAGCAGATCTACAAGGAAATAAGGCTTTAAATGACATTTAAAGAAAAATAAATTGATAAGAAGAAATTGGTTGAAAAAAGGAAAGAAAAAAAAAGGAAAGAATGTGATTAGGTTGGAGACTAGAACAAAGCCATATGCTAGATTTATAGTATATTTTGATTAGAAGAAACTGTATCCCAAAATTTTAAAGAAAAAAATACATATATAGGTTATACATAATAAGGTTAAATACAATGAAGGAATAAAATATGACTATAACAATGAAATTTAGATGTCATTTAATAAGGCTTTAAATGACACACAGGACCAGACATTACAGATATATTTAGAATATTCAATTCCAAAAGCAACAGAATATACATTCTTCTCTAGTTCACATGGAACATTCTCCAGAATAGATCACATCCTAGGTCACAAATCAGTTCTCAACCGGTACCAAAAGACTGAGATCATTCCCTGCATATTTTCAGACCACAATGCTTTGAAACTAGAACTCAATCACAAGAGGAAAGTTGGAAAGAACTCAAATACATGGAAACTAAAGAGCATCCTACTAAAGAATGAATGGGTCAACCAGGAAATTAAAGAGGTATTGAAAAATTTATGGTAATAAATGAAAATGAAAACACAATTGTTCAAAATCTTTGGGACACAGCAAAGTGGTCCTGAGAGGAAAGTATATAGCGATATAAGCCTTTCTCAAGAAACAAGAAAGGTCTTAAGCATACAACCTAACCCTACACCTAAATGAGCTGGAGAAAGAAGAGGAAAGAAAGTCTAAACCCAGCAGGAGAAGAGAAACCATAAAGATCAGAGCAGAAATCAATGAAATAAAAAGAATTAGTAAGATTAATAAATCCCTAGCCAGAATTATCAAACAGAATAGAGAAAGGACCCAAATTAATAAAATCGTGTTTAACCATCTTTCAGAACAATGTATTACCTAAAATATAACCCATGAGAAATTATACTAGTTACCAAGCACACTTAAGAAAGCATGTACTAATAGGCCTCTGGGGGAGAGGATGATATATGTCCTGGAAGCCGAGCAGCTAGGAATACCTGGCCCATGCAGGGTGGAATGCCACCTGCTTCATTTTTCTGATATCTCCCCTTCTCTGGAGAACACCTGCTGTTAGTCAGACAATCCTTTTTGCTTGGGCTTTCTCAACTATAGGCCATGTACTACATGACCAGACATATTTTGCCTTTCTTCTTACTTATCTACAAGACTCATGGTCAATGTGTAACCTACTTTGGCCTCTTTGTTGCTTGTTACCTACTTCCCAATAAATATGAGACTGAGGGGTTGTTCAGGGTGACAGTCTTTTCGCCTGTCGACACCTGCTCCCTTTCTCTTGCAGCTGAATTGGTTGTGTGTCATTATTCTCCCATGTACCATCAGGAAGCAGAAATCATGAATGAAAGAGGAGAGATCACAAGTAACACCAAAGAAATACAAACACTTATAAGAACCAATTACGAGCAACTCTACACAAGCAAATTTGACAATCTGGAAGAAATGGAGGTATCCCTAGAGACATATAAACTACCAAAACTGAACCAGGAAGAAATAGAAAACCTGAACAGACCCATAACCAGTAACAAGATTGAAGCAGTCATCAAAAATCTCCCAAAAGGTGCACCTGGGTGGCTCAGTGAGTTAAGCCTCTACCTTCACCTTAGGTCATGATCTCAGGGTCCTGGGATCGAGTTCCATATCAGGCTTTCTGCTCAGTGGAGAGATTGCTTCCCCCTCTCTCTATGCTTGCCTTTCTGCCTACTTGTAATCTCTGTCAAATAAATAAATAAAGTCTACAAAAAAAAAGATCTCCCAACAAGAGCCCAGAGCCAGGCAGCTTTCCAGGGGAATTCTACCAAACATTTAAAGAAGAATTAAAACCTATTCTCCTGGGAGATGGAGAGGAGAAGGGAACTGAGGGAAATTGGAAGGGGAGGCGAACCATGAGAGACTAAGGACTCTGAAAAACAATCTGAGGGTTTTGAAGGGGCGGGGGGTAGGAGTTTGGGGGAACCAGGTGGTGGGTATTAGAGAGGGCATGGATTGCATGGAGCACTGAGTGTGGTGCAAAAACAATGAATACTGTTATGCTGAAAAGAAATTTAAAAACAAAACAAAACAAAACCCTATTTTCCTGAAACTGTCCCAATAAATAGAAATGGAAGGAAAACTTCCAAGATCATTTTATGATGCCAGCATTACTTTGATCCCAAAACCAGGTAAAGACCCCATCAAGAAGAGAATTATGGACCAGTATCCTTGATGAACATGGGTGCAAAAATTCCCACCAAAATACTAGCCAATAGGATCCAACACTACATTCAAAGGATTATTCACTACGACCTGGGCTGCAAGGTTGGTTCAACATCCCCAAATCAATCAATGTGATACAATACATTAATGAAAGAACAAGGACAATATGACACTCTCAAGAGATGCTGAAAAAGCATTTGACAAAGTACAGCATCCCTTCCTGATCAAAACCTTTCAAAGTGTAGGGATAGAGGGTACATGCCTCAATATCATCAAAGCCATCTATAAAAAAAACCCACAGCAAATATCATTCTCAAAGGGGAAAAACTGAGAGCTTTTCCCCTGAGGTCAAGAACATGGCAGGGATGTCCACTATCACCACTGCTATTCAACATAGTACTAGAAGTACTAGCCTCAGCAATCAGAAAACAAAAAGAAATAAAAGGCATCCAAATTGGCAAAGAAGTCAAACTCTCACACTTTGCAGACGATATGATACTTTATGTGGAAAACCCAAAAGACTCCACTCCAAAACTGCTAGAACTCATATAGGAATGCAGTAAAGTGTCAGGATATAAAAGCAATGCACAGAAATCAGTTGCTTTTTTTTTTTTTTGGACAAACAGAGATCACAAGTAGGCAGACAGAGAGAGAGGAGGAAGCAGGCTCCCTGCTGAGCAGAGAGCCCAATGTGGGGCTCGATCCCAGGACCCCAGGATCATGACCTGACCGAAGGCAGAGGCCTTAACCCCCTGAGCCACCCAGACACCCTATCAGTTGCATTTCTTTACACCAACAGCAAGACAGAAGAAAGATCAATTAAGGAGTCAATCCCATTTACAATTACACCCAAAACCATAAGATACCTAGAAATAAACCTAACCAAAGAGGCAAATATGCAAAGAATCTATACTCAGAAAACCATGAAGTACTCATGAAAGAAATTGAGGAAGACACAAAGAAATGGAAAAATGTTCCATGCGTATGGATTGGAAGAACAAATATTGTGAAAATGTCTATGCTACCTAAAGCAATCTACACATTTAATGCAATCCCTATCCAAATACCATCAATTTTTTTTTTCAAAGAAAATGGAACAAATAATCCTGAAATTTATATGGAACCAGAAAAGACCCTGAATAGCCAGAGGAATGGTGAAAAAGAAAACCAAAGTTGGAGCATCACAATTCCAGACTTCAAGCTCTATTACAAAGCTGTCATCATCAAGACAGTCTGGTACTGGCACAAAAAACAGACACATAGATCAATGGAACAGAATAGGGAACCCAGAAATGGACCCTCAACTCTATGGTCAACTAATCTTCAACAAACCAGGAAAGAATGTCCAATGGAAAAAAGTATCTTCAACAACTGGTGTTGGGAAAATTGGACAGCCACATGCAGAAAAATGAAACTGGAACATTTCCTTACACCACACGCAAAAATAGACTCCAAATGGGTGAAAGACCTCAGTGTGAGACAGAATGCCATCAAAATCCTTGAGGAAAAAAAGAAATCCTTGAGGAGAACACAGGCAGCAACCTCTTCAACCTCAGCTGCAGCAACTTCTTCCTAGAAACATTGTCAAAGGCAAGGGAAGCAAGGGCAAAAATGGACTATTGGGACATCATCAAGATCAAAACTTCTGCACAGCAAAGGAAACAGTCAACAAAACCAAAAAACAACTGACAAAATGGGGGAAAATATTTGCAAATAACATATCAGATAAAGGGCTAGTACCCAAAATCTATAAAGACCTTATCAAACTCAACACCCAAAGAACAAAGAACCCAATTAAGAAATGGGCAGAAGACATGAACAGACATTTCTGCAAAGAAAACCTCAAAATGGCCAAAAGACACATGAAGAAGTGCTCAACATCACTTGGCATCAGGGAAATACAAATCAAAACCACAGTGAGATACCTCCTTACTCCAGTCAGAACGGCTAAAATTAACAAGTCAGGAAATGACAGATGCTGGCGAGGATGTGGAGAAAGGGGAACCCTCCTACACTGTTGGTGGGAATGCAAGCTGGTGCAACCACTCTGGAAAACAGCATGGAGGTTCCTCACAAAGTTGAAAACAGAGCTACCCTACAACTCAGCAATCACACTACTGGGTATTTACCCTAAAGATACAAATGTAGTGATCCAAAGGGGAATGTACACCTATATGTTTATAGCAGCAATGTCCACAATAGCCAAACTATGGAAAGAACTTAGATGTCCATCAACAGATGAATGGATAAAGAAGAGGTGGCATATATACACAATGGAATACTATGCAGCCATCAAAAAAAGAAATCTTGCCATTTGCAATAATGTGGATAGAACCAGAGGGCATTATGCTTAGTGAAGTAAGTCAATCATAGAAAGACAATTTTCATATGAGCTCTCTGATATGAGGAATTTGAGAGGCAGGGCATGGGGTCATGGAGGGTAGGGAGGGAAAAAATGAAACAAGATGGGATCAGGAGGGAGACAAACCATAAGAGACTCTTAATCTCACAAAATTAGATATTAAGATTAATCTCTTAATCTCACAAAACAAACTGAGGGTTACAGCGGGGGGGGGGGGGTAGGAATAGGGTGGCTGGGTTATAGACATTGGGGAAGGTATGTACTATCGTGAGTACTGTGATGTATAAAGCCTGATGATTCACAGACCTATACCCCTGAGTAAAATAATACATTATATGTTAATACTAAAAAAATTTTAAAGCAAATAAATAAATAAAATGGTATTATTCACCAATCTCTGTTAGTTGGGTAGGATGGCACCCTATCACTCTAAAGCTAGAGTCCTTGAATTTCCCCCTTTCTCTCATGCTTTTCAACCCATCTCCAAAAATATATCTTGGATCTACCCACACCACATTTGTTCCTCTGTACCAGCAGCATGCCAGATAGCTAAACTACTGCAACTGCCTCCTGCCTGCTCTCTTCTTCCCACCATTGCCCTATTCCAATCCACCACACATGCAGAAGCAAAAGCAATCCAAAGCATATTTTTAACCAGCCATTTCCTTTCTTAAAATCTTTCCATAGCTTCCTGTTTCATTTAGAATAAAATGAAACTCCTTAAGCTTTCTACAATGTCTAATATTGTCTAATATTTCTACAATGTCTAACCCCCATCTATGTCTTCACCACTCTCCACCTTGCTCTAAAATCTCCAATCACTCCTCTCCACATTAGGACCTTTGCATATGCTAGAGGCATGGATAGATTCCAAACATATTTTTTGAGATGGATTAAGGAACATGATAAAAAGAGCAGATTCAAGGACCGCTCCTGTTCGGTATTCCTTCCGTATTTGACATGACTCTTCACATGGCTAGCTCCTTTACATTCTTTTTTTTTTTTTCATTTATTTATTTGAGAGAGAGAGAGAGAGTGCGCATGAGTAGGGGGAAGGGGAAAGGGAGAGAATCTTCAAGCAGATTCCCCGATGTGCATAGAGACCAACTAAGGGCGGATCTTATAACCCATGAGATTATGGCCTGAGCCAAAACCAAGAGTCAGACACTTAACTAACTGAGCCACCCAGGGTCCCCTTTCATCCTTTTTGTCTCATCCCACCCTGCACATCATTAAGCTCAACCCAACTGAAATTCTGAGTCGGTTCCCTGCCACTCCATGCCGCTTCAATCAAGACTCGTAGGACTTCCAGCAGAGGACTGAGTACAGACTGAAAAAGGGCTGTTCCAGGTGATATAGGATAGTGAGTCCCAGGTCACTGGTTGAAGTAAATATGAAATGAAGACTGATCAACAAGATGGCAACACCAATAATGAGACTCCTTATTTTACAAACTATACGTACTGTTCTTGTCTCTGATCTCCCAGACTGTCCAAAATAGGTCATTTAATCTATTTCATTCTGATAACCACAGCCAAATACAATACTTTTTAGTCACTTTAAGTTAAAACTTGGTCCTTTTCTTTCAGTTAAATTCAAGTATATCTCAGTCACACCTCAAAGGTTTCTCTTTGAGCTTTCTTCCCTTAAGTCCTTTTCACCCAAAATTCCCAGAGAACTGGCCCATGGTTCATCCTGGCAGCAAGTCAGTAAAGACAGGGAGAGCCTGCTTGTAAGAAACAGGTTACACACCTGGTTCACTTTTCCCCTGGCCCCAGATGCTGGCATCCCCACCAATCTGGCTTCTGGTGATGGCAGCACCCAGTTGTTAGCTATATTTTATAGCCATTTTGATAGTCATTGAACATTCAGCTGGGCAGTCTCTCCACAACATTTTAGTGTCAAGAGAAAGGCTGCAGTTTTCCACCTCAGCTCCCAGTTAATTGCCTACAGCCTATGAATAGGATCTCTTCCTCTCAATGGACAGCCTTCAAGGTACCAAGCCAGCCTATAGTTCCATTCTTTAGCCTGCTCTAGACCTCAAAACCAAGTATTATCAACTCTGACAGACTTGGCTCCACTGGAGTTATCTTTACCTTCTCTGACAGGCTACACATTCTGCCAATTTTCTACTGTCCTCCTCCCAATTGGTTATAGATGTATGTTCTGCCTCTCAGAGATGAGAATCTAGCACCAGTGCCTATATTAAATACCTCTAATTCCAAGAGAATTTGAGGGGAGAAGTTATCTTTAGAACAGGATGGAACAAGTAGAAAATTCTCCTCTCTCTGCACAAGACTGTGGGAAGGCACAAAGCACCTTGAACTCTTTCCTGCCACAGAAATCTCCATCTTCTATCCATTGGCCTTAGATATATTTTTTTGATTTGTGTAAACCATATTTTCTCATAGCTGGCAAGGTCTACATCCTATCTAGACATTTCCTAGTCCTCAGAGATCTTGAGTGGAAATGATCCTAAAGAAAGGAAAAACAAGTTCTGCATTTTAGTGTCTGAAGTTATTTCCATAAGTAAATACTTCATATGTGATTTCCTTATCTCATCATTTTCCACTGATCCTATGAGCAGTATTTGTCTCATATCCCCTGCCAAAGACTGAGACCACTATTTAAAATCTAAAACCACAGGTACAGTGATAAATCTGACAATTATTTAAGTAATGAAGAGTTATGCTGGTCAGGGAGAGAAAACTTATAGTCTTATAGAGCATTCTTAGGAAATGCTTATTGATTACAAAGTAAATTTACATCACCCTTAAAAGTATCTTTTGTATTGTTTAGAAAGGTCACTCTTAGAAGTTGTTGACTGAAGTGAAGCCACTACTCATTACTGACCATTGCCACTAATTAATTACACAGATCTAAAACCAGTTTTAACCATAACCATGGCATAGGATTATCAGTCTTTTTTTTTTTTTTTAAACTCTCAATCCCCTTTTGATCCTCTCTCAGCCAGAGCTGCAGGAAAAATCATCAAGACTGTCTAGAGGGGCGCCTGGGTGGCTCAGTGGGTTAAAGCCCCTGCCTTTGGCTCAGGTCATGATCCCAGGATCCTGGATTGAGCCCTACATCTGGCTCTCTGCTCCACAGAGAGCCTGCTTCTTCGGGAGCCTGGGTGGCTCAGTGGGTTAAGCCGCTGCCTTCAGCTCAGGTCATGATCTCAGGATCCTGGGATCGAGTCCCGCATTGGGCTCTCTGCTCAGCAGGGAGCCTGCTTCCTCCTCTCTCTCTCTGCCTGCCTCTCTGCCTACTTCTGATCTCTCTCTCTGTCAAAGAAATGAATAAAATCTTTAAAAAAAAAAAAAAAGACTGTCTAGATATTCTCCATTGTGGTGATTCTCTCTGAAGATGTTTAATTTACAGAGGCCAGATTTTCAGTGTATTTCTCAGTGTAGTTTTACCTCCATTAGTTTTTGGACCATCTGTTAGGAGATTGGTAGATAGAGGCATTCAGGATTCTGGATAATAAACATAATATAACAATAAAGAAAACAAGAACAACTAAAGTACCACAAAAAAGCACTCTAAAACCATGCCTTATGGTTTCCCAGAACAGACCAAGAAAACAAGTCTCAACAATTCCTCCAAATCTACTTTAGATGGTTGCTTTTTAATTTTGCTTATAGATTGTTTCATCAATCCCAACCCTGGTTAATCCAGATACAAAATAAAGTGTTAGTAATGGCATTGATTCCCCACTGGTTGGCCAAAAGAAAATGCAAAGTTATTATTTCATCTGCAATTATTTGGGTCATTCTGCTATATTACTTACAAAGTTTGGGATAATTTTTGAGACCATCTGGATTCAACTCCTGTAAATAGGATTACTATTCCTCAAAAGAGTCTTTGGGGAGTTATTACCTCCCCCAAAGTTTTGATTTTAAAGTTTTAAAATAAAAGTGTTAACCCTGTAGACATTTTTAAGAAGATACAGTCTATTGAAGCCATAAGGGATACATTCAATAGGGATGACTTAATTAGTAACTCCATAGAACAATTAGCCAAGTACTCAGCTGGTATTGAAAAGCCTCATATACACACGGGTGAAAGAATCAAATGGCTGATTAGAGAGGCATTTGATCATATTTTAACTATAGGCTTATTTCCTCTAAGGTTATCATTCCAGTCACTATTGGATCTCAAGAATGTCTGTAGCCTCCTCTTTCTGTACAAGAACAGTTTCTTTTATTTATATATTGTCTTAAAAAGAGGATAATCATGAGTAAGGTTAATATAACACATTCTTTAAACTAGCTGCACTAGCAACAGCTTGGGAGAGTTGAGTTATAGAGTTGTGATAATAATCATCCTTAGACTCATGCATGTTATTATTGTAGTAAAAGAACAATGATAAATTAAGTCAGAAGTATACAACCTTAAACCAGTAAAGAAGAAATTTATGACAAAATTTGTTATCAGATGGATGTAGCAACCTAGATACAAATGATCTTTTGTACCAGCCCCAACCTCTGGCAATTTATGGCACATCCCAATAGAAAGGGGGGACAATCTGGAATGATCAAATTGATGAGTCCCCAAGTATAAGGCAGTACAACTGACAGACTGATACTAGTATCCTCCTGAGTTGTATCCTCAGCAGTCAAGAAGTGTACAGAGGTGAATGGAGGAAGGCACATTGAAAAGACTGGCCCTACCAATTGAAAAACTACAGCTCTTTTCAAAGGCATTTGGTTTGGCACAGTAATATATGTACCATAAATCACCGGAAAAAATAATTAGGTCTTTTGAATACATCCTAAGGAACAGACTATGGAAGCATTTGGTCTTTCCTCAGGACATCACCTCTCATACACTCATCTGCATGGTTCCTTCTCCTCTCCTACTTTTCCCCACCTATAACAACATTTAACTGGGAAGAACAAAACTCCACAAGTATGTTTTCAAATCATTTCTCCTTAAGCCATCAACTTTTTTCAGTCTAATAGAAGCGTATTTACAGCCTATGTATCTGGGTGACCCATGTCTATCTGATTGCACCAGGGGAGGGGAAATATCTTTAGGTCATAGGTGAAAGAATTTGATGAGATGATCCCTGGAGTGCATAGGTTAATACTTTGAAATACTTTCCCAGCACACACAAAGCTGCCACAAAGAATGAAGCCATTGGCCACACTTTCCATTTCCTGATATGTCATATCCAGTGACCTCTGGTTTAGGGAAAGTGGCAAAGGCCCAGAAGAGTGCAGTCTCACACGAGCAGCTTATGAGACAGATATTGAGATAAGTCAACATAAATTGAGGTGGGGGGGTGGCACCTTGGATCAGAGCCAAAAGCTCTACAGAGAGATCGGGTCTTACCACAGGATTAGATAAAACAGTAAAGCTATTGGGTGATGACCTGACATTTTGAGGTTCATCAACTAGAATCCCTTTTTCAGTTTCTACAGCACAGCCAAAGATGTGGACAGAGTCGTCAAGGAGAGGCATTTCAATACTATTCTAACCTTTGTGGAGCTGATGTAAAGCGCTCTACTCCATAATACTGGGTTCTTAATTTGCTCAGAAAAGGACACCAAAACCAGCAAATCTGATGCAAGCTGATGATGCAGGAACACAACTACAACTTCCCAAGATCCACAAAGTCCCAAACTGGGGCACAGAGTCTACTTCCCCACAATATCCAATAAGAGATTAATCAGCCAAATCTAAGGATAGCTGAAAGAGACACAGCCAGTCGTGTAAAAGGACAAAAAGTAAGGAGTAAAGGCGTGAATAGAAGAGGAAACCCTTTTAAATGAGAAACTATGTCTACGAGGGAATTGCACAACCTGTATATATAATGAGAGACTGAGCACCCTTCAACAGACCTTAATCCAGTGTAGCCACAGCATCTGTACACCAGACCCATAAGAATCTCAGGGCAAAGCTGGATCACTGAGCTGGGATAGTGCTACCAAGGATGAGGAGGACTGCCTTTCAAAAATGAGGAGAAGGATCTAGGAGGAGACCTTTCTGCTACATTCCAGGGTTGTCCCCAGACCCTTGAACAAGTTGCATTAAATATAGAAGGTACATTCTCAGACTCTGCCACACTCTGCCCTATGTATGGGTAGAATATATTGCTTGAGACTGAATTGAAGGGCTCCATGTAGGTCTCCATGTGTGTTGGGCCAGCTAACAGGAACTCTGCCTTTGACACAGCACACCATTCCTCCCTTCCCTGGCATAAGGGTGGTATATGGCCTTTATAGATGAAAACCTAATACACTTTATAGACTTGAGGCTTATTTCTTCTTGGGTATACTACAAGGTATATTTTTTTTCTATAAACAACCAGAGAGAGAGAGAAAGCAAGCAGTTTGCTTATAGAATGCAATTATTTTCCTTTAATTCAGCAAACAGTAAGCACCTATTTTTTGTCAAGCATTTTAGGAAGCATTTTTAAAAATAGCATCAATCTGAAAATCAGATGGTGCTTCCAACTAAAGCCCTCTAGAATTTTATTGTTTTAGAATTGAAAGTACTAGAGAATGTTCAGAACAGATGGTCTCAAAAGGATATCTGAAACGGGTGCTCCCAAGAATGAGAATGTGATTGCTCTTACCGTCTCTTGCCTAAAACATCAAAAAAAGTTCCAAATCAGTGTCCATTCCTTCCATCCATTGTCTCCTCTCAAAGTCATTCCCTCTCCCACTATCAGAGCCATCCTTAAAAAAAAAAAAAAAAAAAAAAATCAGTCTTAGCATTTCACTTCCATTGTTTTCTTCCCTTAAATTCTACATAAAGTCCAAACTTTCTACCATAGCTTCCCAAGCCTTTTATCATCTGGCTATGACCCCTCTTACAAATGTCATCTCCTCCTCTGAAAAAGTTAGACCATCTCCCCAGGCTATAAACTAGAAGATGTTTGAAAATGCTATTAATTTTGTTATAACTTCATATTGTCTATGGCAACTAGGACAATAACACAGCAGCTCTTTCCCAGAAAGTCTTATTAAAACCCCAAAGGAACCAATGGCCAGACTCTGATCCAAAATATAGCCCTTAAATTAAGAAGCATCCTCACTGCTATGAACAGTGGGATTTTTTAGGGAAGTTACTTAAAATATTATTTGTGCTACAAGTAAGGAGATTAAGAATTTTAATGAAGATCACAAAATCTGCTACAAACCTAACACAACCCTAACCCACTACTCCTCTGGGTTGTGATAACAGAATGGTTCAAAATGGACCCTAAGGTCTTATGCTGCCATTGTTCTCTCTCTCTGAATGGTCCCCTTATTTGCTGGGACAACCATAAATAAATTTCCCAACTAGACACTCTGGTTTGGACTCTGAAAAAGGAGAGGAGAGGATGCTACTTTCCTTTCTAGCAGGCCCACCACTTGGTCTGAACCCCTCTTGCTGCACTGTGCCAGACCTGTCACACTGTGCACCATGCATCATAATTCACTTTCTCTATCTCCCTCCCTCTCCCCACACTGTGATTCATATTCTCTCAGTGCCCCATTCCCAACTAGAAGTTGGTTGGATTATTAGCCCTATGAGTTCCCCTGTAATAGGATTATACATCCGCACCCTTTGCTATGTCACTTTGTATTCTCAGTGTGAGTAAATATACTTTCTTGCCCCTTCGATACTAGCTCTGCTTTGGCCAATGAATGTTAGTGGATGTGACATGAACAGAGACCTTAAATGTGCTTGTAGAGTTGGCTTGTGCTTTTGTGCTCTTGTGATTTGCCATGAGAAGAAATAACGCCTCTAGGTAGCTGCTAGTCCAAGGAGAATGAGAAAATTTAGACAGCAGATGTAAATGCAACTGATCTCAGCCAAATCCAGCAGAACCACATTCAACCCACAGCCCATGATCAAAAAATATATAAATATAGAAATGTTTGTCTTTGTAAAACACTGCTTTGGGGAATGGTCTGGTACTCAGAATTATTGTGGCAAGAAGTGAATAACACTCTAATAACCAACTTTAATCAAGCCAGTTATATTATCCTCCATATGTCAGGTTTTTTATCTATGAAATAGAAATAAGAAAAAGAATCAAACTCAAATGGTTATAGCAAGAAATAAATGATAGGGGCACCTGGGTGGCTCAGCGGATTAAAAACCTCTGCCTTTGGCTCAGGTCATGATCCCAGGACCCTGGGATCGAGCCCCACATCAGGCTCTCTGCCCCGCGGGGAGCCTGCTTTCCTTCCTCTCTCTCTGCCTGCCTGTGATCTCTGTCAAATAAATAAATAAAATCTTTAAAAAAAAGAAAGAAAGAAAGAAAGAAAGAAAGAAAGAAAGAAAGAAAGAAAGAAAGGATAACACAATTGTAAAGTTCCTAGGTAGGGGCTAGCCCACAGAAAAACACAATATAGTCATTTTTTTAAAGACTTTATTTATTTATTTGAGACAGAGATCACAAGTAGGCAGAGAGGCAGGCAGAGAGAGAGGAGGAAGCAGGCTCCCCGCGGAGCAGAGAGTCCAATGTGGGGCTCCATCCCAGGACTCTGGGATCATGACCTGAGCCAAAGGCAGAGGCTTTAACCCACTGAGCTGCCAGGCACCCCACAATATCATTTTGATATTATTTGATTAATCTGTAACTTCCCAAGTTTATTAGTGTTTTCAGATGTTTTCCCCAAACAGGATGGTTGGATTTATAAATATAGCTTCTAGCTGAGGCCTCCTAGGTACCTTTGCCTACTAAGTGAGTGTCAAAGACAAAATGCTTCCAACAGGAAGTTTGCCCTTTTCTGTTTCTAAATACTTTAAGTGATTTGAACAAAACCACTTTATGCTCAGTTACATAGTAGTTTCACATACAGTGTTTTAAAATAGGACTCCACTTTAACCCAGAGGAACGAATTTCTAATGGTGAACTCGGAAGCACTGTGGCAAGTGAATGGTGGAGAGAGATAGAACAGGGAGAAGAGAATTTATAAGGCTCTGAAAATCACAGCACACAGCCATCCCTTTGTCTCACCTACTGACAGCCAATTGTGGTGGCAGAATCAGGACACAAGTGCAAAACCATTTCAGTTGGTTTCTCAAGAACCTGCAAAGGCATGCTATACCTCTTGCTCTTAGAGTAAGTCATAGGTTGAATGTGGGTAGTTTTCACTGCCCTTCAGAAATCAAGATTATGAGTCCTGCCTATATGTATGTCTATTCTACAGTAATCTAACATTTTCTGTAAGAAAATGGAAGGACATTTATTGGGCACCTATCCTGTACTCTGCTAGGAAATTTATGTTATTAAGTAGGTATAGGACCAGCTTCATGGGCACATGACAAATGCAACCACACAGAGCCCTGTTATCAGAAGGGCCCTTCACTTGTTTGGAAGCTCTGCTGTTGCCGTCATGAAATTCTATTTCTGAGTGTGTGTTTTATAAGTAAAGTTTGGTGCGACAATGGAGGGCACATATGAAAAGAGTAAATACATCCATATGCCCACAATAACTTGCCACTCCATTCACACATAGCCTTCCTGGCTTCCATAAAATGCTTATTTCACTGTGAGTCTACTGTAATCCAATGCACAATGGGTCCACCAGAACTCTATATTCATGTACCATACAACACGTCTATGGCTGAGTAAGTAGGGTCACAAACAGATCAGAAGGTATATGCTTTACCCTTCTCAATGCCAACTTGCTTAGAGCACAAAAAGAATCTATTTAGAGCTTCTGGATTGGTGAACAGGTCAGGGTGGGGGGACAGCAACACACTTGACAGTGGGCATGAAAGCTCCTCCCCCTTCCCCCATACCTTGCACTGTACATCTCTTCCATTTGGCTGTTTCTGAGTTACATCCTTTAATAATAAACCAGTGATCTACTCTTTATGTTAATACATCAAAGTTGAAGAAGATACTTTTGATTTTACACATGTTAGAATTGAGTCTTCTAGGATATTTTGATATCCCCAAGAAAATCTACACTCCTCAGATTCCGGAAATTCAAACAACATTGACTCAATCTCAAGAAGGTAACCTTCAAATAAAACAGATTATCAGTAAAAAAGAAAAACAAAAAAGATGATAATGGTATTCTAAGAAACATGAACAACCAAGGAACCCTACCATATTCTTTTTTAGTCACACTACTTCAAATTCATAATGCTGAATTTGATGACACAGTGAAAAAGGAAAGATAAGGCAGCCTATTGCTGGATTCATTCCAGTCCTTCCTTCCTCTTCAGTAAGCTGAAGGTAGACAGTGTTGGTAAAATATGCACATATAAAGAAATGTTTTAAAAAGTTATTTTTGTGCATATTTTCCCCTACTCTTCTGCTAGGAATGAAATATATATGCACATATAAGCTATGAAATGCCAGTGATTCCACACGTAAGTTAAATGTCTTTATATTTGCATTTACAATTATACATTGTAAATATATATTGGCATTATCCAATATAAACACGAACTGCAAAATTCATGCTAACAATTTAACATTTTAATTTTACTGTACTTGCAATGATTACACTATTATGTTTTATAAATTATAAAATATTTATACAGGGAAAAAAGTTTTATATATCCATACTTTTAATAGCATTTTTTTTCCTGCTTTTTGAACAAAGAGCCTGGTATTTTAGCTCTGTGACCCACGAATTATGTAGCTGCCCCTGAGTAGGTACTATCCTCCACTTATAGATGAGAAAACTGAGAGTCAGATTAAGTCACTTTCCCAAGATCACAGAACTAGCCAAGTAACAGACACCTGATTCAAGCACGTCTGACTCCATGGAGGTTGCTCCTCTACGGTTGCATACCGCATCCAAATTGCAGCTGGGGAAGGGCCCAAGAAAAACTTGAGCTTAGGGGTGAATCTGTTGCTTCAACTCCTGTCCAGGTAGACTTGTTTGGAGCAAATATTTTGGTTAAGACTCACTCACATATCATGGAATAGCCATAAAGTTAAGAGGCTATTTTAAGAAACTTCTACTAGCATTCTTTTCACTAATCTGTGATCAATTTCTCTACTTAGTAGGTCCACAGATTTGAGATCATCAATTCAATTCAAAGTACATCATGCTCAACTGTCAAATAAGAACCTTAAATTTTCTCTCAAACTCTTTTTTCTAAGTCCCACATATTTCTACATTCGTATATTGAGTCACATGAAAATATTTCATTTAATTTTTATTGCTATATCATAATTACCACCAAAGTTGTCCAAGGAATCATGTTAATGTGACTCTAATCCAAAATTTTTTAATGACTTTACCCAATTAAATTTTTTGCCTGGTATTTCATAAGCATCCTATTGTCCATAAGACCTTGGTTCTCTAACAATTTACCTTCTGGCTTCAGTGGGCATTTTCCTAGATTCACAGCAACAGATTTTAGGCCTCTGTCTTACCTTTTCCAATAACATTTACAAAGTCTGAGTCAGCATGCATATAGACTAAGTAAAGAGATTATAATTCTTTACTACCTATAAATGGTCAGTGATAGAGTTATCTTTTTACCACACTTGCAGGAGGAAATGTGTTTCCAAAGCTAAAAAATACAAATTAGGATAAAGATCTTTCCTTTTAGAAGTCACCATCCAATGTTTGAGGTATATTTTTCTTATATATAAATATATTCTCTTGTTACCCTAGGACTATGGAGTCACTGCTACAGCCAGAAATGTGAAATATTTTTTAAAAATTTTTATCACAGCAACTCTTTGAGATATTCAGAGAATTGAATATATTTTATAGATATTTCCAGACATAAAACACAAATATTGCTGTCAAGAAAATTTCCTCTAAGAATGATGCAGCAAAGATGTTACTGTCAGAAAAACAATGAATTCTTCAATGATAATTTCTATAATACATTCCTGAGAGTGTAGAAATAACACTACATAAATATTCTTATTTGAACAACTTGAGAAGACATGCATAAACATAAACTGTATTTATAGGTTTAAAAATTGTACTACATAAAGCCTGAAAAAAATATTTTTTTTTATTTTTCAAATCCATGGAGTCTCACTGCTAGCCAAAAACAAAATGAAAAGTGGAGGATTCAAAGACACACAACCAGGGACTTTTAGACCAAACCTAAATGTAGTTTGTCATAATAAAATGCTTTTAAATAAGAGAAATTATTATTTTCCTATGCCAAAAACTGTCCTTCTGGTCTCCACAGCTCAAAAGCCAGAAAAAAATTCTCAAGGGAAAAAAAATAAAAATAGTGAACCTACTATAAAAGTAGTAACTAAAAGCAAAGGGGGTTTTGTTTTTGTTTTGTTTTTTGGATATGGAAACTGGGAAATCACAGGATTCTTATTTTATTTTTTTTTAAGATTTTATTTATTATTTATTTGAGACAGAGAGAGCATGAGCCAGGTTAAGGGGCAGAGGAAGAAGCAGACTCCCCGCTGATCAGGGAGACTTGACACAGGGCTCCATCCCAGGACTCCAGGATCGTGACCCGAGCCCTAGGCAGATGCTCAACCAACTAAGCCACTCAAGCGCCCCATAGGATTCTAATCTTAAAAAACATAAACTACATAAGTATAGTATAATAAATATGTCATTTGTGATACTACAATATCAGTAGTATGATAGGCAGCCTTTCAAGATTGCTCCAATAATCACAGCCTCCTGGTATTCCTCATACTCATGTCCTAAGGAGTCTTTTCCCACCTTGTCACATGGCTAGTCTGTGTAACAAATAGTGCAGAAATTAAAGATATTGCCACTTCTGCCTTGTTCTCTCTTAAGATTACTAGCCCTGAGGGATGCCAGATGCCATGTCATGAAGACACTTAAGCAGCCTGTTGAGAGGTCTGAGTGAGGAGAAACTAAGGCCTACCACCATTAGCCAAGAGCAAGTTGCCAGGCACAAAAGCAAACCACTTTGGATGTAAATCCTCTAGCCCATATCAAGTCTTCATATGACAGCTGCCTCGACTTACATCTTTTTTTTTTTTTTTTTTTTTTAGATTTTATTTATCCACTTGAGAGAGAGAGAGCATGAAAGGGAAGAAGGTCATAGGGAGAAGCAGACGCTCCCCCCCACCGCCAGCCCCCCGACGTGGAGCCAGGAGCTCAATGTGGGACTCGAACCCCAGGACTCTGGGACCATGACCTGAGCTGAAGGCAGTCCCCTAATCAACCAAGCCACCCAGGCGCCCTTGGCTTACATCTTGATTGCAACCTCAAGTTAGAATCACCCAGCTAAAGTGCTTCTGCATTTCTCACCCACAGAAACTGTATAATGTTTATTGTTTAAAGAACAAAAAAAAAATTGAGCACCTGGGTGGCTCTGTTGGTTAAGCATCTGACTCTTGATTTCGGTGCAGGTCATGATCACACTGGGAATGGAGCCTGCTTAAGATTCTCTCTTTTCTGCCCTTTTGGCCCCTCCCCCTCTCTCCCTAAAAATAAAATAAAGAACCATAGTTTTGCAGTAATTTGTTATGAAGCAATAGATAACCAATATGATGGCCTTAACCTGATAGGTAGATGTCCTGTACCCAAAAGTGAGCAATCCTTAGACTCATGGCCATTAGATATCAAACTCACAACAGTAATAACTTGCAACACAAGATGTCAATTTAATAATTTATTATGAGAGGGCGCCTGGGTGGCTCAGTGGGTTAAGCCGCTGCCTTCGGCTCAGGTCATGATCTCAGAGTCCTGGGATCGAGTCCCGCATCGGGCTCTCTGCTCAGCAGAGAGCCTGCTTCCCTCTCTCTCTCTCTGCCTGCCTCTCCAACTACTTGTGATTTCTCTCTTTCAAATAAATAAATAAAATCTTTTAAAAAAATTTAAAAAAATAATTTATTATGAGAAATGGACCAGTCATTGCTCAGGGTGCTAGGTATATTAAAGAGGTCAAATTAAGATCCAATGACTGTTTCATGAAGGTAGAAATAGGAAAAGGATCATTGGATTATCTTACAGAATATATTCACAAAGTACAGAGCTTAAATTTTAAAATTTTTTCACTTTCCTAGAATGTTTATTTCAAAAGAACTAGTCACTAAAACCAGAGCACCCTTTAAGTGTACAAGCAGAATAGGTTCCAGGAGCCTCTGATGTAATCAGTTATAAAACTATAACAGTCATTAAGGCACTCTAAGAAATACTACAGGATATCCCTAAGTTTTCAGAGACAGCATCTGTACGCTCCCATAAAAATCATCTCATTTTACAATAGAAAGCACTGCTCTGCCCCAGCCACTCCAGCATGCTTCTGTGCTGAAGGTGCTGCTGGAACCCATCTGCAAACAAAGTCTCCAATTTTCCTAACCCCCTAAAAACTTCTCCCCCACATAAATGCAAAACCAGACTCAGGTACACCTAACCAAGAAAATTTCTTTGACTTTACTTTTCAATTACTTCCTCCTTCTCCCCCAATTAATTTCTTATTGCAGCTTTTCCTCCAGAGAGCTAATTTATTTAATGTCTAATATTCTTTTTTTAAGATTTTTTAAATTTTTTAAGATTTTTAATTTTTTATTTGACAGAGAGACAGACAGCAAGAGAGGGAACACAGCAGGGGGAGTGGGAGAGGGAGAAGCAAGCTTCCTGCTGAGCAGGAAACCCAATGCCAGGCTCAATCCCAGGGTCCTGTGATCATGACCTGAGCCAGAGACAGGCATTTAATGACTGAGCCACCCAGGCACCCCTGATGTCTGATATTCTATTTAACGTATCATCCTTCCCAGGAAGTTTGCATTTTTACCAGGAAAATGCCTGTCTGGACATATTTCAGGCTTCAGGACCTCTGATAAGTTCATAATTTTTCAATTTTAGTATGTGTAAGAATCATTAAGAGCTATTTAAAATGTTATTTCCTGGACTCACTTCTACAGACTTTTAATCCACCAATCTAAGGTAGGGCCCAGAAACTTGCATTTATAACAAACCACTTCCTCCTACCCTCAGTGATGCTTATGAAAGCAATTGAAGACCATGCTTTGAGGAAGTGTTATAAAGGAAGATACTTGGGGACTAACTATAGCTTCCTCCCTTTCTTTAACCAGTATTCAATCTCCTTGCAATTAGGATTATTTTGATTCCTCACCAGTTGCAATTATCCTGTTGCTCACCCTGCAAATCTAGACCCATAGAGTCCACTTTCCTAATAGGCATACAAATCACATCTTTTTTCAGATGGACTTCACGTTAAAGTCAGGCTCTTGTCTTCTGCTCAGAGAGTAATTCTACTGACCTTAACTGATTTCTGGCTTGAGGCTCTTTTCCCATTCTGTCATTTCAGCAGTTGCCTGTTCTTCGGGATTTCCAAGTTTGACAAGCTGTCGATCTCTGAGGACCACAGACCCCATTCTGCTGACCCAGAGACTTGACACTAACTCCCCCAGCCTCTTTTTCCAGGGCTTGTTAATGGACCACACACATATTTTAAAATCTGGGTAGTTGGGGATGGAATCCAGAAACACACGTTTAATAAGTTCCCCAGGTATACTCAGTATAGGTATCACCGGTATTAAGCAATTTCTCAAAATTGCCTAATGATAAAAAGCACCAGGATGCTGAAAGAATAGCTTCCTAGACCTTACCCTCTAATGATTCTGAATGGGGACAAAGTGGACCTTATTTTTAACAAGTATTTTGGGCAATTCTAATAACTGGACAATTTGAGAAACCCTGGTCTCAAGTAACAGTTTAGGACTTTAACATCAACACTTCTGACTTCAGTTTGATATTAGTTTGAACATTAAAGCTAAGAGCATGAAGTTAGCTGGTATTAGAGAAGTAATCCTCAGAAGATAACAAATAGCTTAACAAGGAGTCTTGCACTTACATTTCATCTCTCAAATACAAATACGTTCAGTGGTAATGAAGGGATTTTCAAATAATACTAAGTCCTTAAAAACTCATGTTACAAGAGTGAGATTTTTCTGCTCCCTTTTAAAAGATGAATCACTTCAGTTCTCTAAATCATGTTTCAAATTTAGCCTTACAAATAAAACACTTAGAAGGGAAAAATCTTTGGCAGATATACTATAATATTATATATAATATACATATATTTATACATTAAATAAGTGTTACATAAATATATATTTAATATATATATATGATTCAACTATTCATGTTTTAAACACTATTCTAGATACATAATTACTACTGGAGTTTATTTTTAAATATTTTGAGTTAAATATTGGTGACCCAGGTCTCTATCCTCATTCTACCAAATCTCTTCTAAATCTCAGAATATCTTTGGAATTTACCTTTAGGTGTACAAATCATTGATTTCCTAAAATAAACAGGGAGAATAGAAGGGAGGTTCAAATTTTCAATTAATAAGATCAGTCAAGTAGTATACCTCCTCTTATAAACTGTTTAACAATATTAAAAAATCACAAAAAGTTGTAATTTCATAGACTGTGGTCATTCTATCACAAAATGTTTAAAATATTGAGAAATATTGCTAGAAGATGGAGCTGGAGAGTGTTATGTGGTCTCCAATTTGTGCACACAAAAATACAGAATTCCTTTCTGGGGCATCTGGGTGGCTTGGTCGGTTAAGTGTCTGCATTCTGCTCAGGTCAGGATCTCAGGGTTGGGATCTAGCCACATGTGGGGCTCCCTGTGCTGCCAGGAGCCTTCTTCACCCCCCTCCCTGTACTCCCCTGCAAGTGTACTCTTTCTCTCAAATAAATAAAATAAAAAGCTAAAAAATAATAATAATAATTCCTTGGTTGATAATGTCATTCCTAGGGAGATAAACTAGTGTTTTATCAGGGAACTCGTGATTTTTATAGTATTCACCTGGCACCTGGATAGCAAGGGATAATGAAAAAAGGACCTGGATTTAGAAGACGTAAGACCTGAGTTCAAATTCTAGCTGTCATTTTTCGGCTGTGTGTCCCTGGCCAAATGATATAATTATTTCTGTATCTCAGTTGTCTCAACCATGAAAGATAATAGTTCTTGCCCATTTCTACCACAAAAAATCATTCTGAAATGTTTTGAAAATAAGTGATAAATTATTTTTGAAAATGCTACATGAATTACAAACTGCTATATAAACATAATGTATTGCTTTGTAATTCTGTCTTATTCAACGGTATAAATAATTTTCCTTATCACAAAACATTTTTTTGACAAAATATTTTTATACACCTACTTTCCCCCTTATATTCTATTGCACCCATCAGAGCTTTTTCACCAATATGTCTGCCAAGTTCAGAGATCTTCGGGCCATACCCAATAATAAGGCAAACTGCTGCTGCTGCAGGGAGTGGGAAGGGATGCACAGGACCCTCCCACTGATCAAGCCCCTGAGACATGCTCCGTTCCAAGTGTGTGACCAGCCTTGGGCTGGGGTGCTGCTGCTACATCCTCTTCTCACTTGCTGTACTAGCTTCCTGTTGCTGCTATAACAAATTACCACACATTGAGTGGCTTAAAATAAATTTATTCTCTTACAATTTTGGAGGTTCGAAGTCCTAAATGAGTCTTACCGAGTGTGGGGAGTGGTCAAGGTATCAGCAGGGTTTTGTTACCTCTGGAAGCTCTGGGGAGCTGAATCTAGTTTCCTTACCTTTTCCAGCTCTGAGAAGCCACCTGCATTTCTTGGCTTACGGTCCCTTCCTCTGTCTTCAAAGCCAGCAGGATAGCATCTTCAAATCTCTTTCTTGGGGGCCATTATTCTATCCAACACACTTGTTCTATCTACTCTTTTTAAAGGTTATCTCCTCAAGCAAAGTATGGGCCTGTCTGCCTAGATCCCCATTGTATTGTTGCCCCCACAAAAACAGATTCAGTTTAAAGATTTTTATTGCTAATCACTATGGAGGAGTGAATAGGAACAATAAAATTATTAAATGAAGGGCACTAAAAGGTCCAGGAAAACTTATAAAGTCAGAGATAGAAAGTGGATGAGAGGGGTGCCTAGGTGGCTCAGTCAATTAAGGGCCAAACTCTTGGTTTCCCCTCAGGTCATGATTTCAGGGTTCTGAAATGAGCTCCAGGTTGGGCTCCACGGTCAGCAGAGTCCTCCCTCACTCTCCTCCTCTGCCTTTCCCCCTCTTCCCCTTTCCCTATTCATGCTTGCTCTTCTGCTCTTGCTCTTTATCTCTACCTACCCTCACCACCCTATCCCATATATATCCTGTGTATTACCACTTGCTCACATCTCCACAGGCCCTCCCAGGTCAGATTAGGAATGCTTTCCCATAAGGTCTGTTCATATCACCATCATCACACATACAAAATGCTAATATACTCTCTCTAATGTATCTCTCTCCCCATTATACTGTGAGCTCTTGAGATCCAGGCCCACCTCTTCCTCACAGTTATAATCCATATAACTGGTACCTAATAACATAGTAACTGACACATAATAAGTGTTCAAGGAAGGAAGGAAATACTAAAAGACTAAAGGAAATCATCAGAGAAGCATACAAAACATACAATTTATTATATGGAGATATCCATAGCACAAGCTGGAACTAATGTAACTATCCAGCAATAAGAATGTTAAATGCATTCTATTTTCTCTATAATTTTTCTTTCATGTTTTACAGGATATTTAAAGTCATGGAAGGGTGCTATATTATATAAGCAGGACACAAAGTCGTATAAATAATATTACTGCAACTGTGTTTGAAAATAACCATATGAATAGAAAATATAAGTAAGAAAAAATACTAAAAATCAACAATAAATTGTGGGCTAATTGTGGGTAAATTTATTTTCTCCTAAAATATTTTTTTCAAACTTCCTATTTTAAAATAAAATTACTTTTATAAATAATTTTGTATAATACCCATTCATTTTAGAAAAATTAGGAAATTTAGATAAATAAAAATAAGAAATTTAAATCACATGTCATCCCATGATAGAGACATAGATAGATAAATAGACAGATAATGTTGTATTGAATGGGCTAAACCTGATAGGATACATTCAGAAGAAAAAAATATATATATATTATATATATTATAAATATATGATATTTATATATAAATATATTATAAATATATTTATTTATATAATATAAAATATATTTATATAATTATTATCCTCATATATTATGAGGATTCTTTGGAAAGAGCTTATAGTAGCTGAGTCTTGAGTCTTCTCCAAAAGCCAAATGGAGGAAGACATGAGAGGATGAAAGTATATATTTTATTATATAAAATATATTTTATATAATATAAAATATATTTATATTTTATAAATATATTTATTTATATAATATAAAATATATTATATACATATATAATATTTATAATATATAATATAATATGATATATAATTTATATATAAATCTATCTATCTATATATATATATATTTTTTTTTTTTAATGCTGCCTCCTTCAAAGTGGTTCTAGCAGCTCTCCTTTCCCCTCTCCCAGATATCTTGACTACTTTGCCAGTCACTTTTTACCTTTTAGAACAATATATCCTCTCTCCTCTTATGGAACTGATCCAAGGATTAGAGACCTACAGGGGCACAAAGGCAGTAGAAGGAGACTGTTATGTTCTTTTACCCTCATGTTTTACCTCCGCCTTCCTCCTCCTGGCTCTAAGAGTTTGGGTCTGACTAGCAGGAGGGATGAAAACAAAGGTCTTTTTTATTTAGCTGCTGCCTTGTATCAATTACCCACTGTCATAGCAGTCAATAAAATTCTAGTTCTCTCTCATGGGGGAAGAGCACTGTTCTCATATTTCTTTAGAGACACCTGCCCACCTCCGTGCATATATCCACCTGTATCATCGCCTGACACCAGCAATGCTTTCTAGATTACTAATGCTCCTCCCATTATCTACCCTCTGGCAGTTCATCTAGTTTTTTTTCCTACTGGACTCCCTCCCCACAGCAAGGACCCTCTTTGGGGGGACACTTTCAAGACCATTAACATGCTCTTCAGTGTCTACTTGGCTCAAAGAATTCATATATCTTTGTCCCTGCCCATTCCCACGACTGTCCTCTTTCAAATAGCCTCTCAAAGTCAGGATTGTCCAAGTGAGGAACAGTGGCCAGTTTGATCCTCCTTAAATTTGGCCCCAAAGCCCTGGTCATAGGTATCTAGTTCTCTCATAAATTTTCACATGGTCCACATCTTGTGTTTGTGCTATTCAGCAGACAGCCAGAAGGAGAAGTGGGAAGACTAAAGGAATAAGGTTCCCCTTATTGTAAGTACCCATCCAGCCTCATTGAGGGAACCTCTCATGTCTTCCTCCATTTGGCTTTTGGAGAAGACTCAAGACTCAGCTACTATAAGCTCTTTCCAAAGAATCCTCATAATATATGTCCAGGCTCTACTTAAATAGGCTGATAATAATGATGGATGGATATTGGGCTGAGCTGGTCCAGCATCTTACAGCAAGTTCTCTGCCTTATTACCTCTCTTGAAAATGTGGGGGCACTTATTGCTCATTGTCCTCCGCTTTACGACTTAGCCAGAATTCCATAACAACAGAAAAAGTCACTTTTAACATCAATTATGTACGTACACTTTTGCAAAAGTGGGATGAGGTCTCAAAATGTTTGGCTGGCCTCTTTTGTCCTTGGTATTAAGATAAACAAAAAGAGGGGCATCTGGGAAGCTCAGCTCTTAAGCGCCTGCTTTGGGCTCACAAATAACCCAGGGTCCTGAGATCAAGCCCTTATCAGGCTCCCTGCTCAGCAGTAAGCCTGATTATCCCTCTCCCACTCCCCCTACTTGTGTTCCCTCTCTCACTGTATCTCTTTCTGTCAAATAAATAAATAAAATCTTTTTTTAAAAAAGGTAAACAAAAAGAATAATATGATGAAATCCCTATCCTTTAAAAAGCTTGCAATGCAGCACAGAAGATAAGATATACGAACAAATAACCAATAAAAAGGATTACAAATGTTGTAAAAGTGACAAAACAAACAAACAAAGCATTATAGGTGATTCAAAAACAGCATATTGCTTCTGGTGTGGAGTACAGAGGAACATTTATTAGGAGAGGTTAAATTTCAGCCACGGGGCGCCTGGGTGGCTCAGTGGGTTGAAGCCTCTGCCTTCGGCTCAGGTCATGGTCTCAGGGTCCTGGGATGGAGCCCTCCATCAGGCTCTCTGCTCAGCAGGGAGCCTGCTTCCTCCTCTCTCTCTGCCTGCCTCTCTGCCTACTTGTGATCTCTGTATGTCAAATAAATAAATAAAATCCTTTTAAATAAATAAATAAATAAATTTCAGCCAGATTCTGAAGAATTGGTAAGATAGAGGTAGGAGAATGCATATTCCGGGGATAGGAAGACAGGTGAGTAGGAGTCCAGAGACTGAAAAGCATAGCATTTCTGCAAGGATTACTGAGTAGTCCAATTTTCTAGGGAATACATTATGGTGGAGAATTATAAAACATCTTGGGGCTACATCATAACGGGGTAGGTAGAGAATTTGGACTGTTAATTTGGCAGTGGGGAGGCACTAAAGAATTGTGAATTACAAAGAGACACCAAGCTGTGCAAGGGCTTAAGGCAAGAAGGAATGAAGCAAAGAAGTATACGCAATAATCCCTGCCTAAAGGAGAATGGTGGCAGGGGGAATGCAAAGGAACTCACACAGATTGAGGTGGCAATCCACAACCTTTCAAGCATTCAGCCCATCAATCACCCTGATAACAGTAGTACAGCCTTGCTGCAGAGGCTCTGGGTTGACTGTCCACAAGTAATGAAGGATCTGCACTGAGAATACGAATTCCCACTTCTTATACCCCTCAAGGCCGGGGTAATACATTTCCAAAGAGACTGTCTAGTGTGAAGGATCCACGGTAAAGTCATGGAAAGAAGCAAAGTTAAATAGCTCATAAGGGAATCAAACTCACCAACAAAGGGTCACAAGCACAAGTCAGGAGATTTAAAGGCAGGGCAGAGGAAAGGTGGCAAACTGACTAGAATCTTCTTGAACCTGCCTTTGTAATAAAATGCCCCATAATAGTAAAACTCTGAAATGCCCATAATAAGTAATGACTGGTGCTAGCTGGGAAATAACAGTAAATGCCACTTATGGATTATGAATATTTAGACTTGCAGTACTAATTTGAAGTGCTGTACAGCATATAATTTTTATCCCCGGTGACTAATAGTGTGTCAATCCATGAACAGGGATTCTTAAAATTCTAGGCCATCTTTATCATTATCATCATCATTATTATTTATTAATTATTATTATTATTATTATTATCAGAATGCCAGGTTTCATGAAGACTAAGACTCTGTAGTACCCTAGACATGATCTAGTATGCTGTAGCTACCTTGGTGTTTTTACAAATTTCAATTTGAGGCCAGATATAATTAGTGATCAGATGTTTCAAGATTGGGTCAAAAGGGGAAATAATGAAAGTTAAAGAAGCTGTTGTTGGTAAATGAAGGCCATGGCTTATAGAAGCAAGAAAACCAATTGTGCATGTCTAGCAGAAAGATCTGTGAGCTTCTTGGATGGTGCTGTACTGCCATCTACAGACACAGCCACATGCCCATGACATGCAGCATGGTTAAAACTGTAAGTCTAAGACAAAGGCAAGTACCAGTAAAGTAAAACAGAAATGTGAAATTCTAGAACAATCTTTTCAAAGAACTCCTGCCTCAATAGGAAATAGAAATGGTTTCTGAATAAAAAATAAAGGCAAGGGTGTTTTGAAGGAAAAGATACGGATTTTCCCAGAAATCTGAAATAGAAGTATGAGTAAATTAACTACAGAACTTGTAGGATATAAAGATCAAGATAAAAATGGGTGAAGAGAAACAGGGGAAGGAAACAATGAGAGGAAAAGTTTGCTGCAAAGGCAAACTCTATTAATGAGTTGAATAAAAAAGATGATCCAGAATTTTGCAGAGACAATGAAGTTTACTCGATTTTCAATAACAAGTAGCTAGCCTGGTCAAATTATGAATCACTTAATAAAAATCATATTTAGGTGCACCTGAGTGGCTCAGTGGGTTGAGCCCCTGGCTTTGGTTTCAGCTCAGATTAAGAACGCATGAGTCTTGAGGGGCACCTGGATGGCTCAGATGGTTAAGCATCCCAGGGTCCTGGGATCAAGTCCTGCATTGGACTCCCTGTTCATTAGGGAGTCTGCTTCTCCCGCTACCCTCTCCCTCTGCCCTTCCCCCTGTTCATGTTCATTCTTGTGCTCTCGACCTCCCTCTCTCTCTCTCCCTCATGTGTGTGCAAAAATAAATAAAATCTTCAAAAAAAAAAGAACTAATGGGTCATGAGATCAGTGGGTGGCCTCAGGCTCCACCTTCAGTGGGAGTCTGTTTGAGGACTCTCTCCCTCTGCTCCTCCCCTGTGCATGCACTCTCTCAAAAATAAATCAATCTTCTTAAAAAATGATATTTAATGCCATGTCATTTAACATAATGTTATAAACTATTACCAGGACTTCCGATTAGCCCAAAGAACGTATTTAAAAACTTGTATTTTTGCCAAAATTTGAAAGCTCCTGACCTTCCTTCTGGCCAGAGTTCTGCATTTTATGCTCCACTCAACTGAAATAGCTCCTGTATCAGAACTGAAAAGAGGTTTAGGAACACAGAAGAGAGTCACTGGATGTCATCTGAGGTCACTCTGATCTCTGAAATGTATAAGAATGGTTTCAAACTCTTAGCCCATGTCTAAAGGGAAGACCACTGCCTCCCAGGATTCCTGGGGACTCATAATCTCACAACTGCTTTGCAGTCAATTTCCTGAACTGTCTCAGTCCAATTTCATCTCACTCCCAGATTTGGAACCAGTCCTTTTCTTAATTTCTTCAAAACACCATTACCACCAAGAAGAGTCATCCTTAACTGAAGGTTTGGAGGACAAAGGACCTCAAGAGCTAATAAACCAGGGCAGCTGGGTGGCTTAGTGGGTTAAAGCCTCTGCCTATAGCTTGGGTCATGATCCCAGGATCCTGGGATCGAGCCCCACATCAGGCTCTCTGCTCAGTGGGGAGCCTGCTTCCTCTTCTCTCTCTGCCTGCTTGTGATCTCTATCAAATAAATAAATAAAATCTTTAAAAAAAAAAAAAGAGCTAGTAAGCTAACATTGATGGTAGGCAATACTGTTCTTTAAAAGTCTAATATGAATACTATGCCACTTCCTTGGGACAGAAGCAGGTACCAGAAGCAGGTAGTTGTAGTTTTAAATAACATTTAAAGAAAATTTTTTTCTTCTGATTAATAAGTCAATTCAACCTCCTTCTTGGCCTAAGAGTGTATTAACAACCACCTTCTCCCTTGTCTTCCAATTCTTTCACACAGTACATTGGGAAAATATTATCTTACACTTGTATAGTATCATATTTTTAATCAGAAACAAACTGTTAAGAGGCATGGGAAGATGGAATGGTTGCTAGTCATGTGACATCAAACGTATCATGGATTCCATTTCTTCTGGGCATTTTATGCCCTCATACACTCTACTCAACCTTGATGTTGCTGTCTTTCTGCTTTTATAACCTCTCAGCCAATGCCATGCTGCTAAACAGGAAGTATAAGGAAAATAAGAAAAAAAAAAAATCCCCACAGTAATGAATACCAGATTAAGCATAAATTATTCTAAGTAAGAAAGTAGACATTTTTTAATGTAACTGTTCTTTGTGAATAATTTAAAATTCTGTAAGCTCCTTCAGATATCAGACATATGTTCAGATTTTCCATTCAGGGCCTGTATATCTGTGATAAATCCCAAGCATGAACAGTTTCATCAAAAGGTGGGGCAGGGGAAAGAGGTTGAGAATTTCTGTTTCTTTCAGTTTCAACTTCAAAATGAGTCACTCTCTTCCTGTTCTTCCTCCTTTTCCTCCTCCACTTTTTGGGGGTAAATACAATGTACTTGGCATTTATATTACCTGTTATTTTGCAATGGACTTAAGATTTTGCAGTGGGCTGTTTTTGTCCTCCAAAATTCATGTGTTGAAATCCCAACCATCAATTCGATTATATTAGGAAGCGGTACTTTTGGGAGGTTATTAGCTCATGAGGGTGGAACTTTCATGAATGGTATTAGTGTCCTTTTAAAAGAAAACCCAGAAAGCTCTTGTGCCCCTTCCACATGTCAATAAAATGAAAATGCAATGTATGGAACGAGAGAAAATATTTGCTAACCATATATCCAATAAGGAATTAATAGCCAAATCATTTAAGGAATTCATACAACTCAATAGCAAAAGAAAAAAATCTGATTTTAAAATGGGCAAAGGACATGAATAGGCATTTTTCAATAAAGATCTACAGAGTTCCAACAGGCATATGAAAAGGTACTGAGCATCACTAATTATTAGGGAAATGCAAATCAAAACCACAGTGAGATATCATTTCATACCTGTTAGGATAGCTATTACCAAAAGTCAAAAAACAAGTGTTGGCAAGGATGTGAAGAGGGACTCCTTAAACACTGTTGGTGTGAATGCAAATTGGTATAGCTATTCTGGGAAACAGTACGGAGATTCCTCAAAAAATTAAAAATAGAACTTCTTTGGAATCCAGCAATCCTGTTTCTGGGCATATAGCCAAAGGAAATGAATTCAGTATCTTAAAAAGATATTTGAACCCCCATGTTCATTGCAGCATTATTCACAATCAGCAAGATATGGAAACAATCTAAACAACCTAAATGTCTGTCAATAGATGAATGGATAAAGAAAGTGTGGTATTGAATGGGATAGGTATATAAATTTTCTTTATCTGTTCATCATATGCACTGTGCCCTAAAAAAGAAAGAAATCCTGAACAACATGGATGAATCTGGAGGACATTATACTAAGTAAAATAAGCCAGGCACAGAAAGACAAATACTGCATGATCTCACTTATACTAGAATCCAAAAAAGTCAACCACATAGAAACAGAGAGTAGAATGGTACTTACCAGCAACTGGGGAATAAGGAAGGTGTTAGTCAAAGGTTACAAACTTTCAGTTATAAGATGAATAAGTTCTGAGACCTAATATACAGCATGGTTCCTACAGTTAATAATGTACTGTACACTTGAAATTTGCCAAGAGTGACTCTTAAGTATTCTTACAGACATACACAAGGTAAATATATGAGGTGATAGATAAATTAGATTGATTGTAATGATCATTTCACATGGAATACATATATCAAAACATCACATTGTATTCCTTAAATATATACAATATTTGTCAATCATACCTCAACAAAGCCAGAAAAAAATTATCTGTGAGGCTAGATCAATTCCCTTCCCTAGGCAAAAATTAAAGCAGACTTAATAACTTTCATGGCCATTTTAAATAATACCAACATTTCTCTCCTATAGTGGATGCCTCTGAAGCCTGAGTCACATTCTCTCAACCTAACCCCTGATTTCAGCAGCATCTTTGGGGGAGTGTTCTGTATGAGCTTAGACTCCCCCCTGAAGTAAGAACTAATGGGAATACTAGAATACCCTTACTAGAATACTAGTGTACTAGCATTATTATATACTAGTATACTATATATTGTTATATATATTACTATATACTAGTATTACTAGTATACTAGAATACTAAAACCTTCACTAGGGCACTAATTCAGGGATGATACTCTGCAAGATAGGCGTTCTGTCCTCCCAGATGCAGTACGTGCAGTTCAAGCAATGACCAATATAGAGATCTGTGACCCAATAGCTGAATTCATGGGTAGAGAACCAGGGAGTAGATGTGGTATTGGGCCACTCTCTGTCACTCCCAGTGACTCCATGTGTGGAATATGTGCTTCCCTTCCCATTATCTTGGGCTCTCTAATTTGAGGTCCTGGTTCTCAGGTTGGCAGAGGGGGGGAAGGGGTACTGCCACCAGGCAGTACGGCAAGGACTGCACTGAACCTGAAACTATAATTAGCAACCTGATCACTTTGGGATCCTTATGCCAGTTGCCCTGCAGGTAGCAAAAATGTATAACATTGTAGATGTTAAACTCTGATTATAATAAGGAACCAAGATTTCTGCTTCATAATAAGAGCATGGAAAGGCACATTGGTACCTTGGTACACTTGCTGCCATTTTCTGGTGTTTTCCTATTCAGGTGTAACAGCAGATGGGTAACTGAAGCAACCAATACCTAATAAAAGCAAAAGACAACCACGGGTTCAGACCCCTCAGGGATGAAGTTCTGTCTTTATCACCAAGCCAAGCAGGGCTACTATACCCACCCAAACACTAGGAAAACTCTAGAGAGAAAATATCAGTCATGGCCTATCACCATGCACAGCAAGAACTAAAGCTTATTCTTCTAACTCACGAGATTGAGTCATATAGAGATTAAGGGCAGCCACCTCCTTAAAGACTCAGTGAAAAAATGGACTTAATGCAGGATATATGTGAATATGAGCTATGTTACAGGGATGGACAGGAGCAAATGCCTCTGGTGTCCACATTTCATCCCCAAGGTCCACCTCTGATTTCAGCCACAACTGTGACAGCCCAATGTGACCTCAGATTCCTCCATTCCTGCTGTTTGCCGTGTCAAGCAAACACCGTACTACTTTCCCCTGCTTCCAACAGTCACCTCCTATTTAAACTCCCAGCATCCAAATCCTAGCCTCTGGCTCTAGTTTCTGGGGAAAGCAAATTGTAAAAAGCACTTCTCTTCTATCTTCATTGCCTCTGTATCATCCTCACCACTGCATTCATGGCCCCACCCTGATCCTGCCGCCATCAATGTCCTCCACCACTTCAGCTCCCCATCACTCCTTCCCTAAAAACCAAACCTCATAAGGCCAGCATTTCTTCCATTCTTCAAGGTCTATGTTCAGGCCACCAGATCTCTACAAATGAATCACTTATTTGAGGTTCTTTTTAAGTAGAGACCTTATACAAAGGATCTCCAGTCTGCCTTACATTTTCAAGTATAGAACATTTCATACAGGGACTGTCAGGAACTCAAAAACTGTTAGTTCTCTTTCCCATCAATCTTATAGGATTCATTAATCAAGGAATAATCAGGAGATCAGAGTTTTACTATTAAACATAGCTTGCTGGGCTAAGGGTTCTCCTGTCAACAGTGAACAAAAGGAGTTGATAGTCCCAGTATTCCCCTTTTCATCTCCATATCCTACTGCTGGGTGAGTCTGTCCATTCCAAGGGTAAAGGTGGAGAAAAAAAGGAAAAACATACCATACTCCTTTTCCTAAATGTCAAATATCAAATATTGATTCAAATACTGTGTCTCAACACAGACCTATCTATTATCTTAGAAGGGAACTGTGACTGATGCTAGGTTCCGGGTAAAGACTCATACTCCATAACCAATTGATTGTGTCTTACCCACCATAGTCTCAGATATATAACGTATTCAAAGGAAAGACTATAGCCTGTGAAAGATACAAGTCCATCAGTGGTCACTCTGATGGACAGAACAGTCATTAGGTAGTAAGAAAAGGGTGGAGGGAAAGAGAAAAAAAAAAGCACCCATTATGTAGTGTGCTAATGCCCTCAGTCCTAAGAGCAAACACCTTACCAAAATCTCTAAATATTTCTGTCACTATGCTGCATATGCCTCTGTCATAACTAAGATCTGAATCCTCAGGGTTATATCCTCATGGCATCCTCATGGCACAGCAAAGGGTCTAATTCAAACCTGATTTAAGCCTGGGGCCCTTAAGCCCTATAAAATAATTATTGCCACAAGGGAATCCCCTAGCCTTTTAGATACTGATGTGAGGCTCTCTTGGAAAATTAAATTTATAAATAAGAGCAAGATAGAGGACACTTCATATCCTTGAAATATGTCCAGAAATATCTATCTCTCCCTCTCTCCTTTCTCCTGCCTCATCTTAACCATTGGAACTACTGCCTAAATTCCCCACAGCCAAGGCATTGCCGTAAAATATACCACAGTGGGTATGAATCTCTGACCCAATGAGTAACAAATTAAAATCAAGTTGTCTGCACTTGACAAATGGGATACCACGAACCTTCCCTTCCCCCCATTAAAAAAGTTAATACTGATGTAAATTAGAATATTCAGTGATTGAAATCCTTTATACAAGACAACCCATTTAGAGAAGGGGTAGCTATCCTCACTGCTTTTTCATTTAATAATCTAATTTTGCCTGTACTTTAGCTTAGAAATAATGAATGGTGCCTCATAGTGGACTATACAATCTTAAATGCCTTGATCCTTCCTATCAAGGCTCCTAGTCCCAATATTATTGAAATTATTGATTTTCCAATCACCAACTAATAAATATTTTGGTATTGTAGATTTGATTAAATGTTCTATTTAGTGACTCAACAGACTTTCAACTGCAGTTTGCCTTTACCATCAAAATAGAGTACTTGTTTACTTAGCTGTCCATAGGATACCTCAACAGTCTTAAAATCACACATAATCTTTGCAAGCAAGAGCTTAACTACATCCAATTTTCTCCAGGGTCACAGGTATGACATTACATTGATTCACAAGTATTAACATTATATTGATTACACTGATCTCCACTGAGAAGACTTATTGGAAGCACTCATTTGGGATAATTACTCACAAAAGAGTTCAGAAAAGGAGACTAACAGGGCTCCCTGCTTAACGGTGAGTCTGCTTCTTCCTCAGCCTCCTCTCCCTGCTCATGTTCTGTATCTGTATCTTCCTCTCTCTCAAATTAAAACATGCACACACTAAAG
>NC_081569.1:92577566-92607925 GCF_022355385.1 Mustela nigripes
AGAAAGAAAGAAAGAAAGAAAGAAAGAAAGAAAGAAAGAAAGAAAGAAAGAAGAAAAAGGGGACTGACTGAGCCATTGGCTCACACATAATGCAAAGTACCATTGTTTCATTTAAATGTCTAGTAAGTACTCAGTAAAACAAGGACTGCTCCATTCCTGACAAGGTCAAGAACCTCAGCACCCACAATATCTTTTAGTTCTTTTTGGGTTCTGCAGACAACATATTCCTCATTTATACATTGTACTTAAGGTCATTTATACTATTATTTGTTAATTGTCCCTCTCCAAAAAAAGGCTCTAGAATCTATCCAGATCACAATATAATAGGTATTCTCATTAGTGCTCAGAAATTCCTTCACCACTGAAGCTTTATCAACCTCCTCTCAAGCCTCCTGCAGGCTCTGGATCCATCCATGATGGCCATAAACTGTCCATGGGTTTCTTATGCAAAAAACTGCTCTCCTCAGCCGTGTTAGACACCATGAGAGCAGCAATTGCTGGCCATAAACTGGGCTCTCCTGGAAATAAAATCTCTCACAGGCCCTAAGTCCATGATTCTCCCAGACCCAGCTGCCCATTAGGCTTGGCTCATGGAAGCAGCTCCTCACAAGTTTGGCAGAGCTACAGAGATCTGTAGCTACTTGCTAGAGAATGGATCCACAAAGCTGGACCTTGTTGCCAGACATCATGGTGCTAGAGAAGGTCAAACTTCTCCTAGACCGCTCGGCTACCTGGAGAACTCCTTGGGATCAAATGAGTTAATAGCAGTGGAACTTCCTATACTTTACAGAATTCCCTGGGCATAAGAAAAAAGGTGATTCCAAATGGAAGTACAGAGAGTGAGGAGGAATAAAAAGCAATAGAAATGGTAAATATGTGGGTGAATCTAAATGAATATTGACCATACAGAGCAAAATAATAAAATAATATTTTTATGAGGTTTCAAATATAGAGAGAATTAAAATATCAATAAAAATACAACAAGCCAAGAAGGAGTTAATTGTTCCAAGGTCCTAACATCATTTGGGAGGAAAGTATAAATTAATATTAGACTTTGATGAGTCAAAAATGCATGCTGTAGGGTTCCTGGGTGGCTCAGTCCATTAAGCTTCTGTCTTTAGCTCAGGTCATGATCTTGGGGGTCCTGGGTCCTGGGATCAAGCCTACTTTAGGCTCCCTCCTCAGTGAGGAGTCTGCTTTTCCCTCTCCCTCTGTTCCTCACCCCTCGCCCATGCTTGCTTGTGCTCTCTCTTACATAAATAAATAAACTCCTTAAAAATAAATATTACATGTTGTAACTTCTAGGGAAACTGCTTAAAAGAACAGTAAAAAGTATGCCTAACTTCCAATTGAAGAAAAAACTGGAATAACATAAGTCCAAAACTTTTCTCTTCTTTCAGAGAAAAGGGGACATAGAATAGGTAAGACAAAAAGAAAACATAGTAAAACAGTCAACTTGAAGATATATCAAAAATAGATTAAATGTAAATATTCCTATTAAAAGACAAAATTAGATTGGATTAAAGAAAGAAAACCCAACTATGCGCTCTTTACAAGATACACATCGACAATATAAGATTAAGAAAGGCCAAAATCACAATAGAACACAAAAAGATCTACCACGCAAACACTAACGGAAAGCTGGTATATGACTATATCAATATAAAAAATGAACTTCAGGGACGCCTGGGTGGCTCAGTTCGTTAAGCGGCTGCCTTCAGCTCAGGTCATGATCCCAGCATCCTGGGATCCCACATCGGGCTCCTTGTTCTGTAGGGAGCCTGCTTCTCCCTCTGCCACTCTGTCTGCCTGTGCTCGCTCTCTCTCTCTCTCTGACAAATAAATAAATAAAATCTTTAAAAAAATAAAAATAAAAATAAATAAATAAATAAATAATGAATTAAAAAGCCAAAAGTATTGCTAGAGATAAAGGTCACTTTATCATCTTAAAAGGTTCAATTCACCAGGAAGTTAAAATAACCTAAATTTATACACTCTTAATTCCCATCCCTCATTAAATTCCCATGGAGAAATTAAAGTGCAAATACAAAGAAATTAAGGTCCCAAGGAAATCAGAGTTCCTATTTCTTCCCCTCAATCTCTTACTCTGCTCAGTCCAACCAGAGAGCAACCTCAGAGGCCTAGCTGCCTTCTTCAGTTACAGCCTAGTGGCTTTTACCAAGAATGAGAGTTGCTCCTTGGCATTACCAAAGTTAAATTAATCCTAACTGCAACACTTAGGTGTCTCATTCCTCAACTTCAATGTTGTCAATAAAACACATGAATATCAATATTACTCTCCCACTCATTTGAAAATTTACACCCAAATGTGGTAACTGCCCCAGTGGCATTTCCCAGACAAAGCAAATTTTCCCACATTGCTGTCACCTGCCATGAATCATAACAGAGATTGAGTGTTATCTGAGAGGAGAAGGATAGACAGAAAAAGCAAGAGGGGGATGTGGAATATTCTCCATGGTTTCTGTCTTAAAAGGATGCTGGTGAGTTCATACTAAACATTGGAGACTACAGTTTTGAAATTAAATATAACTGAAGTCAGTGAAATCCATGGCTTACCAAAACCCCAGGTGGCGGTAATCCATGAGGTTGCTCCTGTCTTCTGTTATTCTTAGAGGGTCCAAGCAGATGAAATAATCTTTGTCAAGTGATTCTCATCAAAATCTGTTTTCCTCTGATTTCTTAATTCCTGAGGTCTTGGTTAATCTTCACTACTCCAAAGGCAGCATCAAAAAATAAAAATCCAAATAAATAATAATCCCTTGCTGCAAAAGGACCTGATCTTCCCTGGAAAACAAAATTGTCCTTGTTGAAAGACTAGAGACATGAAATGAGTGCTGTCCAGCCACAAAATACCCTCCTAAAAAGCCAGAGCACCAAAGCTCTATCATTTTGAGTTTAGTTTTCTCTGGTCCCAGAAAGAGTTTGCCCTTTCCCTACATACTCGGTTCATAACATTTGAAGCTATCTCTGCAGGCCTACAAGTACCTACAGAGGTTCTTCTCTCCCCGAGGAAATACTCTCCCCTAGCAAGACCAGACCCCTGCTTGCTCAGGCTTCCATCTCACTCAAACCTGTTCTGACCACAAAATGAACACTTTTTCTCGCCAAATCCAGCCACCGGCCCCATGTCAGTAACACCATCTGCAGCTGGGCTGCCACAATTTAAATCAGCTGTGGCATTTCACACAAAAGGCAAAGTCTTCCACATAGCACTTTGACTCTAAATTCCAGACTCTCTGCTTATACCCATTCAGCCTCACAATGGACAGTAATTTTTAGGAATGCAAGGTGAAGTTTGGATATTGGGCTCTTATCAAGCTCAGATCCTGCCCTACCACTCACCTCTCCTGACTGCATATTTTCCAAGCAAGACAACCATAGTTAAGAACAGTAACCAATGCAGAATTGACCACTTTATTAACTTCCAAACCAGCACCCAATAACTCCCAAAGCTGAGGTCTGACAGAAGCTGGATTGAATAATATGATTTAGCCCTGAAGGCCTAAACATGCCTTCCTATCTCCTCCCCCAGGAAATAAAAATAAAAAGAAGTCTTAAGGGAAAACAGAATCTGCCATTAAGTAACCACCCTGTTTCAGACATGGAAGGTGGAAGAAAAGACCAACAGATAGACCATCTTGTCTAGACAGCTCAACAAGACAATTTAAGATGCAAAAGAAGAAACTGCCTGGCCTTCTCTTGTGGGTGCTTACCACACAAAGGTAGGAAAAAAATAAATAAAAATAAAACAGGATACCAGTTACAGTGTTTACATTTAAAGCACAGTACACTGTCTACTAGTAATGCAGACTCCAATGAATATCCTAGGCTCTAGCTAGCCAGAATATCAATTTTTCCTCCCTTGGAAAGGAGACTCTCAGAAAGGAATCAAAAGAGGGCAGAAAAGTTTAGAAAAATGGATTTACACAAACATGAGCACATAACTGCCACACAAAAACATACATACACTGAGTATATACCTACACTTGGGTATAGGACAAAGACTAATTTCTAGGGAAGCATTAGAATACCATCACAGGTAAACAGATAACTGCATAAGAGTTGGAACCAAGACATAAAACCAGTACTATTGGCTCAATCAGGGCTGGGACTAAGGTGAACCAAGCGTGATGCCTAGGGCCTCCTCAGTTTTGTGCCTGAGCCTGTCATTTGCTTTTAGTCTTATCCTTGGACTAAATCAGTATGTGTGATGGGAAGCAATGTTATTTAGAAGGGAATAAATGTCTTAAAAAAAAAAATACAGAACTCCAGATCTAACTAACTCCAGATGAAGGAAAAATGCAACAATGCAGCAGCTAGCCCTGGGTAACCAGGACCCCAGTCTAAGGAGAAAGTGCACTCTACATCCACGAATAATGGCTACAGCATACTAAAATTTTTATCTAAAGTCTCCCACTATCTCTCATTTGTTATCTAAAGTCTCTCATTTGTTATCTATTGCTGCATAAAAAATTATCCAAAACTTAGTGGCTTAGAACATTTATTATCTCACATTTTCATTGTGACAGGAATCTGGGCACAGCTTAGCTGGATCTTCAGGCCCAAAGTCTCTCACAGACTGCAATCAAGGTATTGACTAGGGCCATAGTCATCTCAAGGCTTCACTGTGGAAGAATGTGTTCCAAGCTCACTCATGTGGTTATTGACAAGTTTTATCTCCTTGTTGGCTATTGACCAGAGCCTGTCCTCAGTTCCTTGACATTTAAACCTTCCCAATATGAAGCTTGCTTCATCAAAGTAAGCAAATCAAAAAGGCAAGAAAATGCCCATGAGATGGAATTTACAGTCTTTCATGATCTAATCTTGGAAGTGATATCCCACCACTTTTGCATAGTATACTCATTAGAAGCAAATCATAAGGTATAGCCCACATACAAGGGGAAGGGATTACACAAGGATATGAATACAAAGGGGTGGAAATCATTGGAAGCCATCTTAGATGGCTGTCCTGTCAAATCCATGAAATTCAGAGTTAAGAGAAAATATATTTTTCAAATTATAACAGGTACATCTTATACTTATATAATAACTTAAATAGTTGCTTCCCTATTTGAAATTTGGTGACCCCAATAGCTTTGCACCATTTGATTAAATGCTTAATGCTAGAAACGGCCCCATGGTAAATCACTGAATCACCAGAGATCTTTACATTATATTCAGAGAGGTAGACTTCAGTAGAGGAGATTTGTATTTTTTTATCTCCCCAATACCCCTTTTTCCATTGGAAAACTGCCTCTTCTTCACCCTATATGATTCTAACGAAACATATTTCCAGGGCCCTATCTGACCTCTGGCTAATCACATGACCATCTTCCTCTTACCTACACCAAGCAGGCCAAAGAGTCCATTCATGTGATTTGATATGAGGAGACAGAAAATCTCTTCCTTTTGAATAATAATAAAAATGAGAGTTTACAGCTGCTGGAAGCAACCTTTCCCACCATGAAAGGACCTGTTGGTAGAGCCAGTTCCACCCTTAACTCCAGTTACATAAGCCAATAAATCCCATTTTGCTCAAGCTTGCTTGGGTTTCTGACATTTGCTTGTAACCAAGAGTCCTGACAAATACAGGCTTGTTTCAAGCTAATACTTCTTACTATTATTACACATATTCTATCTCTGCATGGTTCTCAAACCAGAAAACAACCAGAATTACCTGAAAAGCTTTTTTTTTTAAATACATATTTCTAGAAGGAGTGAGAGACAAGATGGCAGAGGAGTAGCAGACTGAAATGACATCAGGTCCCAGGAGTTCAGCCAGATAGCTATCAAACCATTCTGAATACCTACAAACTCAACAGGAGATAGAAGAGGAGAAGAGCAGCAATTCTAGGAAGAGATAATCAACCACTTTCTGAAAGGTAGGACATGCATAGAAGTGAATCTGAAACAATGGGAAGACAGACTGTGCAGGGAGAGGCCAGCTCCTGGCAAGCAGTGGAGCCGCGGAGAACAAAATCAGAACTCTTAGAAGTCTGCTTCACTGAGGTACATTACTCCAGAGGCTGAGCAGGGGTGGAGACTTCACAGGGACAGTGTGGTCTCAGGTCCCACGGGGTCACAGAAATATCGATGGTGTCTGAGTGTGAAGGAGCTCCCAGGTGTCAGACGGGGGAAGCCAGCTACGGAAATGGAGCCGAGAAGTGGGGTCTCAGTTCAGGGTTGCTTTAAACAGTGTTCCAAGGCACAGTTGGACCACTGCTCTTCGAGCAGGGACCCCACAAGTGGCAGATCCAGAGAGACCCTCTCCTTCCTCCTCTAGGAGGAGCAGCATAGCAATGTGCAGTTTGGAGACTCCAAACAGGGCTGTGTGACAGAGACAAAAACAATCGGTCACAGGCTGAGGGAGCTCAGAGCATGGACGGATTCCAGGGAGATGGGAGTGATTGACTGCTTTTCTCTGAGGGCGCACTGAGGAGTACGGTCCCGAACTCTCAGCTCCTCTGGGTCCGAGACTGGGAGGCTGCCATTTTTCATTCCTGTTCTCCAGAGGTCTATGAAAGCATTCAGGGAACAAAAGCTCCCAAGAACGAACCTGAGCAGATTATTTATCCCGGCCCCTAGCAGGGTGGGGCAATTCCACCTCAGGCAAAGACATCTGAATCTCACTGTAACAGGCCCCTACCCTAGAATATCAGCAAGAACATCCAGCCAAGACCAAGCTCACTGATCAAAGAGAAGAGCAAAACTCCAAAGGGGAAAGCAATGTATAGAATTCATGGCCTTCTCCGCATTGTCCTTTAGTCTTGCAAAGTTAAATTTTTTTAATTTTATTTTTTTCCTTTTTTTTAACTTTTCCTCTTTCCTCTTTTAACGTTTTTTAACTAGTTTATCTTAACAATACCTTTCTTGAAAAAAAATCTTTTTAAATCATCAATGTTATAGTCATATTTTATCCCTTCATTGTATTTAACCTTATTTTTGTATACCAATAGGGTTTTATTTTTCTTTAAAATTTTGGGATACAATTTCTTCTAATAGCTCAAAATATACCCTAAATCTAGCACATGGCTTTCTTCTAGTCTCCAGCCTGAGACATTCTCTACTTTTTTTTTCCCTATTATCCAACCAACTTATCTTATCAATTCCTTTTTTACAATTTTTTTTCATTTTCATCTTTTCATTTTCGTCTTTATTCCATCCCTTCATTGTGTTTACCCTTATTTTTGTATATATATAAGTTTCTTTCTTTAAAATTTTAGGAGGTAGTTTCTTCTAAGAGAACAAAATACACCCAAAATCAATTGGGTGGCTCGTTCTAGTCACCAGTCTAAGATATATATATATATATATAAAGAGAGAGAGAGAGAGATATCGATATATCTATATATATATATATATAGAGAGAGAGAGAGAGAGATATCGATATCTCTCTCTCTATATATATATAGAGATATATATTTCCCCCCTCCCCCAGTTTTGGGTCTCTTCTGATTTGGTTAGTATATATTTTTCTGGGGTCTTTGCCACCTTTTTAGTATTTTATTCTCTCATTAATATATTCTTATCTGGATAAAATGACAAAGCAGAAAAACTCACCATAAAAAAAAAAAAAAGAACAAGAGGCAGTACCTAAGGCTAAGGACCTAATCAATAAGGACATTGGTAATATGTCAGAACTAGAGTTCAGAATGACTATTCTCAAAATACTAGCTGGGATCAAAAAAGGCATGGAAAATATTAGAGAAACCCTTCCTGGAGAAATAAAATTCCATTCTGGAGAAATAAAAGAACTAATATCTAACCAAGTTGAAATCAAAAACGTTATTAATGAGGTACAATCAAAAATGGAGTCTCTTACTGTGAGGATAAAAGAGGCAGAAGAGAGAATTACTGCTATACAAGACCAAATGATGGAGAATAATGAAGCCAAGCAAAAGAGAGACAAACAACTACTGGACAACAAGGGGAGAATCTGAGAGATAACGGATACCATAAGACAAAACAATATTAGAATAATTGGGATCCCAGAAGAAGAAGAAAGACATAAAGGGTAAGAAGGTATATTGTAGTGAATTATAGCAGAGAATTTCCCTAATTTGGCAAAGGGAACAAGTATCAAAATCTAGGAGACACAGAGAACCCCCATCAAAATCAATAAAAATAGATCCACACCCCATCATCTAATACTAATAGTAAAACTTACACGTCTTAGTGACAAAGAGAAAATCCTGAAAGGAGTTTGGGACAAGAAGTATATAACATAAAATGGTAGAAATATAAGATTGGCAGCAGACTTCTCTACAGAAATCTGGCAGGCCATAAAGAACTGGCATAATATATTCAAAGCAATAAATGAGAAAAATATGCAGCCAAGAATACTATATCCAGCTAGGCTGTCACTGAAAATAGAAGGAGAAATAAAAATCTTCCACAACAAACAAAAATTAAAAGAATTTGCAAACATCAAACCAGTCCTACAGGAAATATTGAAAGGGGTCCTCCAAGCAACGAGAGTGTCTAAAAGTAACAGACAAGAAGAAACAGAGACAATAGACAGTAACAATCACCTTACAGGCAATACAATGGCACTAAATTCATATCTATCAATAGTTACCCTGAATGTAAATAGGCTAAATGCACCAATCAAAAGACACACAGTATCAGAATGGATTAAAAAAAACAAGACCCATCGATATACTGTCTATAACAAACTCATTTAAGACCCAAAGACACCTCCAGATTTAAAATGAGAGGGTGGAAAACAATTTACCATGCTAAAGGACATCAAAAGAAAGCTGGGGTGGCAATCCTTATATCAGATCAATTAGATTTTAAGCCAAAGACTATAATAAGAGATGAGGAAGGACACTGATCATATTGAAAGGGTCTGTCCAACAAGAAGATCTAACAATTTTAAATATCTATGCCCCTAACATGGGAGCAGCCAATTATATAAACCAAATAATAACAAAAATCAAGGAAACACATTGATAATAATACATTAGGGGACTTTAACACCCCCCTCACTCAAATGGACAGATCATCCAAGCAAAAAATCTACATGGAAATAAAGGCCTTAAATGACACACTGGACCAGATGGATATCACAGATATATTCAGAACATTCCATCCCAAAGCAACATAATACACATTCTTCTCTACTGGACATGGAACATTCTCCAGAATAGATCACATCCTAGGTCACAAATTAGGTCTCAACTGGTACCACAAGATTGGGATCATTCCCTGCATATTTTCAGACCACAGAGCTCTGAAGCTGGAACTCAATCACAAGAGGAAGTTGGAAAGAACTCAAATACATGGAGACTAAAGAGAATCCTTCTAAAAAATGAATGGGTCAACCAGGAAATTAAGGAAGAATTGAAAAAATTCATGAAACAAATAAAAATGAAAACACAACTGTTCGAAATCTTTGGGACACAGCAAAGGCAGTCCTGAGAGGAAAGTATATAGCAATACAAGCCTTTCTCAAGAAACAAGAAAGGCCTCAAGTACACAACCTAACCCTATATTTAAAAGAGCTGGAGAAAGAACATCAAAGAAAGCCTAAACCCAGCAGGAAAAAAGAAATCAGAAATCAGAGCAGAAATCAATGAAATAGAAACCAAAAGAACAATAGATCAAATCAACGAAAGTAGGAGCTGGTTCTCTGAAAGAATTAATAAGATTGATAAACCCCTGGCCAGACTTATCAAAAAGAAAAGAGAAAGGACTCAAATTAATAAAATCATGAATGAAGAAGGAGAGATCACAACCAACACCAAAGAAATACAAACAATTATAAGAACACATTATGAGCAACTATACACCAGCAAATTTGACAATCTGGAAGAAATGGATGCATTCCTAGAGACATACAAACTACCAAAACTGAACTAGGAAGAAATAGAAAGGAGATTGAGGCAGTCATCAAAAATCTCCCAGCAGGGATGCCTGGGTGGCTCAGTTGGTTAAGCAGCTGCCTTCAGCTCAGGTCATGATCTCAGGGTCCTGGGATCGAGTCCCACATCAGGCTCCTTGCTCGGCAGGGAGCATGCTTCTCCCTCTGTCTCTGCCTGCCATTCTGTCTGCATGTGCTTGCTCTCTCTCTCACTCTCTCTCTGACAAATAAATAAATAAAATCTTTAAAAAAAAAAAAAAATCTCCCAGCAAACAAGAGCCCAGAGCCTTCCCAGTGGCTTCCCAGGGGGATTCTACCAAGCATTTAAAATATTTTTTTTCTAAGATTTTATTTATTTATTTGACAGAGAGAAATCACAAGTAGATGGAGAGGCAGGCAGAGAGCGAGAGAGGGAAGCAGGCTCCCTGCTGAGCAGAGAGCCCGATGCGGGACTCGATCCCAGGACCCTGAGATCATGACCTGAGCCGAAGGCAGCGGCTTAACCCACTGAGCCACCCAAGCATTTAAAGAATAATTAATACCTATTCTCCTGAAACTGTTCCCAAAAATTGGAAATAGAAGGAAAACTTCCAAACTCATCTTACAAGGCCAGTGTTACCTTGATCCCAAAATAAGACAAAGACCCCATCAAAAAGGAGAATTACAGAACAATATCCCTGAAGAACATGGATGCAAAATATCTCACCAAAATACTAGCCAGTAGGATCCAACAGTACTTTAAAAGAATTATTCGGGTGCCTGGGTGGCTCAGTTGGTTAAGTGACTGCCTTCAGCTCAGGTCATGATCCCAGGGTCCTGGGATTGAGTCCCGCATCGGGCTCCCTGCTCCATGGGGAGTCTGCTCCCTCTGACCTTCTCCCCTCTCATGCTCTCTCTCACTATCTCTTTCTCAAATAAATAAATAAAATCTTAAAAAAAAAAAAAGAATTATTCACCACGACCAAATGCAATTTATTCCTGGGCTGCAAGGTTGGTGCAACATCTGCAAATTAATCAATGTGATACAATACATTAATAAAAGAAAGAACAAGAACCATTTGATACTCTCCATAGATCCTGAAAAAGCACTTGTCAAAGTACAGCATCCTTTCTTGATCAAAACTCTTCAAAGTGTAGGGATATAGGGCACATTCCTCAATATCATCAAAGTCATTTATGAAATGCAAATAACCATTTGCACAGCAAATAACCATTCTCAATGGGGAAAACTGAGAGCTTTTCAACTAATATCAGGAACATAGCAGTGATGTCCACTATCATCACTGCTATTCAGCATAGTACTAGAAATCATAGCCTCAGCAATCAGAAAAGAAAAAGAAATTAAAGGCATCCAAATCGGTAAAGAAGTCAAACTGTCTCTCTTTGCAGATGATGTGACTTTATGTGGAAAAACCCAAAAGACTCCACTCCAAAACTTCTATAATTTGTACAGGAATTCAGTAAAATGTCAGGATATAAAAGCAATGCACAGAAATGAGTTGCATTTGTAAATACCAACAGCAAGACAGAAGAAAGAAAAATTAAGGAGTCGATCCCATTTACAATTACACCCCAAACCATAAGATACCTAGAAATAAACCTAACTAAAGAGACCAAGAATCTGTACTTAGAAAACTATGAAGTACTCATGAAAGAAATTGATGAAAATACAAAGAAATGGAAAAACATTCCATGCTCATGCATTGGAAAAACAAATATTGTGAAAATGTATTTGCTACCTAGAGCAATCTACACATTCAATGCAGTCCCTATCCAAATACCATCAATTTTTTTCAAAGAAACAGAACAAACAATACTGACATCTATATGGAACCAGAAAAGACCCTGAATAGCCAGAGAAATGTTGAAAAAGAAAGTCAAAGTTGTTGGCATCACAATTCCAGACTTCAAGTTCTATTACAAAGCTGTAGTCATCAAGACAGTATGGTACTGGCACAAAAACAGACACAGATCAATGAAATAGAATAGAGAGCCCAGAAATAGGCCCTCAACTCTGTCTATGATCAACTAATCTTCGACATGTCCTGTGGAAAAAAGATAGTCTCTTCAACAAATGGTGTTGGGAAAATTGGACAGCCACATGCAGAAGAATGAAACCAGACCATATCCTTACACCACACACAAAAATAGACAACAAATGGATGAAAGACCTCAATGTGAGAAAGGAATACATTAAATTCCTTGAGGAGAACACAGGCAGCAATCTCTTTGACCTCAGCCACAGCAACTTCTTCCTAGAAACATCACCAAAGACAAGACAAGGGAAGCAAGGGCAGAAATGAACTATTGGGACTTCATCAAGATCAAAAGCTTTTGCACAGCAAAGGAAACAGTCAACAAAACCAAAAGACAACTGACAGAATGGGAGAAGATATTCACAAATGACATATCAGATAAAGGGCTAGTATCCAAAATCTACAAAGAACTTATCAAATTCAACACCCAAAGAACAAATAAGCCAATCAAGAAACGGGCAGAAGACATGAACAGACATATCTACAAAGAAAACATCGAAATGGGCAACAGACACATGAAAAAGTGCTTTACATCACTTGGCATCAGGGAAATACAAATCAAAAGCACAATGAGATACCACCTCACGCCAGTCAGAATGGCTAAAATTAACAAGTCAGGAAATGACAGATGTTGGAGAGGATGCAGAGAAAGGAGAACCCTCCTACACTGTTGGTGGGAATGCAAGCTGGTGCAGCCACTCTGGAAAACAGCATGGAGCTTCCTCAGAAAGTTGAAAATAGAGCTACCCTATGACCCAGCAATTGCACTACTGGGTATTTACCCTAAAGATACAAATGTACTGATCTGAAGGGGCACGTACACCCGAATGTTTATAGCAGCAATGTCCACAATAGCCAAACTACGGAAAGAACCTAGACGTCCATCAACAGATGAATGGATAAAGAAGAGGTGGCATATATATACAATGGAATACTATGCAGCCATGAAAAGAAATAAATTCTTGCCTTTTGCAATGACATGGATAGAACTAGAGGGTATTATGCTGAGCTAAATAAGTCAATTGGAGAAAGACAATTATCATATGATCTCCCTGATACAATGAATTGGAGAGGCAGAGTTGGGGGCTTGGGGGGTAGGGAAGGAAAAAAATGAAACAAGATGGGATCAGGAGGGAGACAAACCATAAGAGACTCTTAATCTCACAAAACAAACTGAGGGATGCTGGCAGGGGAGGGCGGTAAGGAGAGGGTGGTTGGGTTTGGACATTGGAGAAGATATGTGATAAGGTGAGTGCTGTGAAGTGTGTAAGCCTAATGATTCACAGACCTGTAACCCTGGGGCAAATAATACATTTTATGTTAATAATAATAATCCATAAAAAATATGTAATGGAAAAAAAAAGAACTATGAAGATTAAAAAAAAAAAAACATGTTTCTAGGTCCCACCCAAACCTACTATTTCAGCATTTAGTAGTGGAATCCTCATATTTGTATTTTCTTTTCAAGTAGATGGGAGCAAGCACAGTATTTATAACTTTTTTTTAAATTTAAGTATAGTTGATTCAAAATGTTTCATTAGTTTCTCATGCACAACATAGTGATTGGCAAGTCCATAGTTATGCTATGCTCACCACAAGCGAGCTACCCACCTGTCACCACACAGTAACATTAAAATACCATTAATTTACATTTCCCATGCTGTACTTTTTAGCCTTCCAACTTAATTCATTCTGTAATTGTAAGACTATTTCTCCCATTCCCCTTCACCCATTTTGTCCATCCTCCCCACCCCCTCCCTTTTGGGAAACATCAGTTTGTTCACTGTATTTATGAGTGTTTCTGCTTTTTGTTTGTTTTGTTTTTTGGATTCCACATATAAGTGAAATCATATAGTACTTGTTTTTTTCTTATTTCACTTAGAATAATGCTAAGTCCATCCATGTTTTTGCAAATGACAAGATCTCATTCTTTTTTATAGCTGAGTAATATATTTATATATATTTTAATTCCACAAATGGTTCTAAAGCCAAGACAGTATAGGTAACCACTAATCTTATCAACAAAAGAACAAGTTTCAAATTCTAAACTGAACTTTTTCCTATTTGAATTGCAACATGGACTTTCAGTTAGAATCCTGCAGGGAAACTGGGTTTCCCTAGATTGATCACCACTGAACTCTGTTATTCCCAATAGAAAAATCAGTGAAACATTTTAAAATAGATTTATTGATTTTTCTTAATTCTACTGACAGAAACCATTAGTGGTAGGAGTATTATAATCACAGATGTGGTTAAAAAAAATCATGCTCTTTCAGTGACTGATCATAAAACTAGCATAAGAACCAGAGTGGGCAATAATTGCCTCCTAATGCAAATTTTGCTATTAAATGGCACAAAACACAGCTAAGCCATGTTTCTGTATCTTTTTATATGTTCACCCCTTTACATCTGTACCTAGACAAATTAGTAAACTAATCTTGCATTCTGACATTTTAGGAAGAGCAAAGAGAAAACAACTTTTTAAAATAATGTCATCAAGGCTCAGTTTCAAGTGCATGATACAGGAACCCTCTGACCAGGTAAACCTTGGACAAACCTGTGAGTCAGCCTAGTGAGACTGGCAGGGTACTTTTCAGCCGTTTGCAATGTCACAATGGTTCCTGTAAATCTGAATATGCTCATTAGGAAACTGGCCTATGACAGCATGGTTAAGCAAAGTTTAGGCCAATCTGTTTTCACAGGATAATTTATATGTTTATGTCAAGGGAAGAGAATAAAAGCAAGAGACATTCTACAGTCTTTATTTCCCAAACAGTTAGGTTGCATGTTTGCTGTTTTGTATTATCACCTCCCAGACAAAGACCCCACTCAGAGGTCCTTATAAAAAGAAAAACTAGGGGCACCTGGGTGGCTCAGTGGGTCAAAGCCTCTGCCTTAGGCTCAGGTCATGATCCCGGGATCCTGGGATCAAGCCCCGCATCGGGCTCTCTGCTCAGCGGGGAGCCTGCTTCCCTTCCTCTCCCTCTGCCTGCCTCTCTGTCTACTTGAGATCTCTGTCAAATAAACAAATAAAATATTAAAAAAAAAAAAGAAAGAAAATAAAAGAAAAACTAGTATTCAAATGTTATCACAGGTGATCATCTTGGGTATAAAATCAAAGACAGATCACCATGGAGGGTCCAAGCAGGAATCATATAACTTCCAGAGCTTGACCATGATTATATCTCTTTCAGTCAATCTCTTCTAGGATTGAAGACTGATGTGGAGGTATTTTCAGTTTTATTTACACTCTTGAAAAATTAAGTACAGGGAGATAATCAACAGGAGAGGGAAAAGGGGACAAGAAATCAGTGAAGATAACATCTCACTATTAATTCCACTTTTTTTTTTTCAGATTTATGAGGTATACTGGGCAAAGTTGCTGGAAGTTGTGAGGCAGAGTATCAGAGAGAAGAAAAAGATCCAGAAGTATGCATGAGTCTTTTGCCAGACAATAAGCTGTATGTACACATAGAATTTACAAAGCTGCACAAAGAACTTTGAGTTGGAAAAAGAATAATTACCAGGCAGCTGTGAGCTGAACAACTACTGGAGTTCACCCAAGTCTGGGAGACATTCTAATTCTGATCTCCAGAGTAGAAAGACCTTACTGAAAATTCTGCAGCATTCAAGGGAGACCTCAGAAAGACTATACTTTAGGAGTAGGGCTAATCTACTCCTAAATAACCACTTTATACCACTTTAATAATACTTTAAAAACAACCTTTATACTAACCATGAACACACAGAAACTGAAATTTTAAATACTACTATTTACAATTGCTTCAAAGAAAATCAACTACTTAAGCATAAATCTAACAAAATGCATACTGAATCAGTATGCTGAAAATTATGAAATGCTATAAAAAAAATCAAAGAAGACCAAACCAAACAGGAGCCATACTGTGTTCATGGATTGGTAGACTAAGTATTGTAAATATGTCAATTTCCCCCACCTTGATTGATAGGTTTAATCCCATTCCTATCAAAATCCCAAGAAAGGTTTTTTTGTAGACAAAAGATAATCCCATTCTAAAATTCATACAGAATGCAATAGGATCTCAAGTAGCTTTAAAAATATTATTTATTTGGGGCACCTGATGGCCCAATGGGCTAAGCTCTGCCTTCAACTCAGGTCATGATCTCAGGGTCCTGGAATCAAGCCCCGTGTTGGGCTCTCTGCTCAGTGGGGAGCCTGCTTCCCCCTCTCTCTCTGCCTGCCTCTCTGCCTACTTGTGATCTCTACCTCTCTGTCAAATAAATGAATAAAATCTTATATATATATATATATATACATAAAATATATAATTAATAATTAATTAATTTAATTAATTGCTGTTTATTATTATATAATTAATAATATATTATTATATATAATATTTATTTATTTATTTGACAGAGAGAGGCACGAGCAGAGAAGACATAAGCAGGGAAGCAGGCTCTCCTCTGAGCAAGGAGCCTGATGAGGGGCTTGATCCCAGGACCCTGGGATCATGACCTGAGCTGAAGGCAGCTGCTTAGCCAACTGAGCCATCCAGGTATTCCTATATATATTTCTGAAAAAGAAAAAGAAAGTAGGAGGAATCACTCTACCCAATGTTGAGTCTCCAAACACATTCCCAGGTTCACTGATTTACTGGGGAGCACTCATAAGACTGCATATAGTCATACTCATGGCTATATATTTTAGCATAAGGATATAAAACAAAGTCAAGAAAGGAAAAGGGTACACAGAACAAAATTTGAAAGGAAATCAGGTATGAGTTTCCAAGAGTCTTCATCTATCAAAGTTATAGGACTTACTTAATTCCTACAGTAAGGAGTTGTGGTAACACATGTGTGAAATGTTGTCTACCAGAGAATCTCCTTAGAGACTCAGTGCCTACCGTTTTTACTGGGAACTGGTCACGTAGGCATACTGTGCCTAGCATACACTAAAATTTCAGATTCCTAGAAGGAAAACAAATGTTCAGCATCAACCATCACTGTTTGCAGTTCAGGCACAGTGAGCCACTCTGATCAGTTAGGATGGTGAGAGCTATCCTGAAATCCTAATTATCAGACGCTAGCCATGGGCCAACCTTGAAAGCGGCCCATTCTAAGGAAAGCAGTGACAGGATGCCTATATTAACTCCTTTTTGCATGCCACACAGCTATATATAGCTGTATATAACTACACTAATGAAGACTATGGTATTCGCAGAGTGATAGACATACAATTCTATGGAACTGAATAAAGAACCCACCAATGGACCCACACACACCAAAACAAAAATGCCCAACTGATTTTTTACAAAGATACAAAAGCAATTCAGTGAAGTAAGAATATAGCCTTTTTTCAACAAACAGTGCCAGAACAACTGCATACATACACACAAAAAGATGACCCTTGGCTTAAACCTCCATCTAATTGAAAAACTTAACTTAAAATGAATTTTAAATGTAAAACATAAATTTATAAAAATTTGCTTTTAAAACAGGAAAAGAATCATTGGGATGTAAGGCTATATGCAAAGAATTCTTAGACTTGACACCAAAAGAAACACTCATAACAAAAAATGATAAATTAAGGCACTTAAAAATTTAAAACTTTTACCTTGTGAAAGACCCTGTTAAGAGGATGAAAAGACAAGTTAAGGACTGAGAGAAAAGGGGCTCAGTTGGGTAAGCATTCGACTCTTGATTTTGCCTCAGGTCATGACCTCAGGGTCCTGAGATCAAGCTCCACGTCAGGCTCTGCACTGGGTCTACCAGGCATAGAGACTGCTTAAGATTGTCTCTCTCCCTTTGCCCCTCCACTGCTCTTTCTCTCTCTCTCTCTCTCTCTCTCTCTCTCAAATTAATAAATAAATAACAGTGTCAGATTTAAAAAAGAAAGACTGACAGAAAATACTTTCAAACCACAAATTCAACAAAATTTGTACCTAGAATACATAAAGAACTCTTGAAACAGTAGCCAAATAATCTGATTAGGAAATTGGAACAGACATGAACAGACATTTTACTAAAGAGAATGTACAGATGGCAAATAACCAGATGAAAAGATGTTCAATATCATGCACCACTCTGGAAATGGAAATAAAAAGCATGATAAGATGGTACTACACATTATCAGAATGGCTAAAATAAAAAATAATGATAACATTAAATACCAATGAGAATGTGAAGAAACTGGAGTATTCCATACATTGTTTGTGGAATTGTAAAATGGCAACCAAAATTATACATACAGTTATCATATGATCCAGCAATTGTACTCTTAAGCATTCACTCCAGAGAAATGAAAACTATGTTCACATAAAAACCTATTAAAAAAAATGGTCATAACAGCTTTATTTCTAGTTACCAGAATCTGGAAATAACTCAAATGTCCTATAAAGGATGAATGGTTAAACAACTGTGGTATATTTATAACATGAAATGCTACTTAGCAATAAAAAGGAATAAACTATTGATACATACAACTTGGATAAATGTCAAGAAATATTCTAAATGAAAAACTCACTATGGCTATAAAAGAGTATCAAAAAATATTCTTGTGATGGAACTGCTGTGTGTCTTGACTGTGTTGGTAGTCACACTAACCTACACATATGATAAAATCACATGGGACTAAGTGTGCACATACACATGCACACAGACAAATGAGTGTATGTAAAACTAGTGAAATCTAAATAAAGTCATTGAGTGGTATCAATATAAATTTCCTGGTCATAATATTGTTCCACAGTCATCCAAGTTGCTACCTTTGGGGAAATCAGATAAAGCGTATACAGGATCTCTCTGTATTACTTCTTACAAGTGCATGTGAATGTAGAATTATCTCAAAATTGAACTTAAAAACAAAGCTTCAAAATAATCAAACTTATATGTAAGTAAATTAACTGCTTGCCAGAAGAAAACACTCCTCTATTAAGAACAACAAAATCTAAACTCACAACATAACACCCATTACCAGACCATACATTAAAAATTACTAGGCATGTAGTGGCACCTAACTGAATCAGTCAGTTGAGTTTCTTGTTCTTGGCTTTGGCTCAAGTCACGATCTTGTGATCCTGGGATGGAGCCTCACATTGGCCTCTACACTCAGTGGAGAGTCTGCCCGAGATTATCTCCACCTCTGCCCCTCCCCCTACTCATATACTTGCTTGCTCTCTCTCTAAAAAAATAAATAAAATCTTTTTTAAAAAACTACTAGATGGGGCACCTGGGTGGCTCAGTGGGTTAAACCCTCTGCCTTTGGCTCGGGTCATGGTCTCAAGGTCCTGGGATCAAGCCCCGCATTAGGCTCTCTGCTCCAGGGGAGCCTGCTTCCCCCGTCTGCCTCTCTGCCTACTTGCGGTCTCCCTCTCTGTCAAATAAATAAATAAAGTCTTTTTAAAAAATTACTAGGTATGTAGAGAAGCAGGAAAATATAAACTATAACAAAGAAAAAAAATCAGTCAATACAAACTGACATAGATGTGATGGAGATGATTAAATCAGCAGAGGATTCTATTACAGCTATTATAAATAGGGTCAAAGATTTAAGGAAAACATTTGTGTGATTAAGGAAAAGTAGGATGCCTCAAAATAGAAAACTGTTAAATATAAAAAGAAACCAAAAGATATTCTACAACTAGAAGAATACAATATGTGAAATGAAAAAATAACTGAATGGGCCTCAAAGCAGGTTAGACTCTGCTGAAGAGAAGACAAGTAAACTTGAAGACATGGACTAGAAATGATCCTAGTAAACATAGAAAGGAAAAATGGTTGAAAAAAAATGAACAGAGACTCAATGGACTGTGAGATAATATTAAGCAGCTAACATAATTGTAATTGGGGAGAAGAGAGACGATGGCACAGAAAAATATATATTTTTCAAGATAATGGGAGTTTTCTTTCTTCAAATCTGATGAAAAGCATAACCCCATAGATCCAAGAAGCTCAATAAAGCAAAGCAGGATGGGGGACATATTGTAATCACATTAATAAAAACCAAAGATAATGAGGAAATCTTCAGTGTATCCAGAAAAAAAAGAAACATTATATTCAGGGTTAGTAGGAATTACCATTTGCTTCTCAAGAGGAAGAATGCAAATCAGAAAACAACAGAATGAATAACATTTTAGTACTTAGAGAAAAAGACTATCTAAAATTCTTTATATAGAAAAATGATCAAAAATGAAAGCAGAACTACATAAAATTTTCAGAAATACAAAAGTAGAGAGAATTTATCATCAACATATGTTCTAGTTATGTATTACTTGGTAACAAACTACCCTGAAACTCAGTGGCTTGAAACAAGTATTTTACTATAAATCACAATATTGTGAGTTGGAGATTTGTGAAAGACATGGCTGGGTCAACCTTGTCCTTCTGACATCAGTCAAGCTCACTAGATACATTCACTTACATATCTGGCTTAATCTATATGGCTCCTCTCACATATCTAGTGCATTGGCAGAGATGGCTGGAAGGCCAGGCTTGTCAGGGACTGTAGAACAAAGAGCCTCCATACAGCACCACCAACATGGGTCCTCAAGGTTGTTAGACTTCTTACCTACTGGCTTTGAGACCAAGAGTTCTAGCAAATGAGACATAATCTACATCATCTGTTATGACCTAGACCCAGAAGTCACAAAGCATTACCTCTGCCATATCCCATAGTTGAAACAATCACAAGCTAATGCATTTCAAAGGGAAAGAACATAGCCCTCCAAATAGGAAGAATGCCAAAGAATTTGTGGAAATTATTTTAAACTGCCAGTCTACCCTCTGGCCAAAAACATTTATAATCCTCCCTATGTAATATACATTTGCCCCTTCTCTAGACTCCCCAAAATTTCATTCCATTAATGGCATTAAGCTCAGGTTCAGGATCTGATCTAAATCAAGTCCCAAGTATGGATGAGGCTCCCACAGTTTCCTGGGATCAGATCGAGATCTGGAAATCTGCAAACTAAAAAGACAAGTTATCTGTCCCACACATACCCAGAATAGGGTGGTATGACAGACACAGAACAAGTGCCATAAATAGATACCCATTTAATACATGGAGAAAATAGAAAGTCACCAATCCATTGAAATCATAAAATCTAGCTGGGTAAATGTTACCAGTTCATTATTAGGGCCTAATCCTCCTCCCTGGGAATGATTTTCCATAATTTTTGGTTCTTACCCCTGAGATCTTAGTTTTGCCCTCTAAATCGTTCTTCCTTTTCCATAGAACTGATCCATTTCTGCAGCTGAGCAGCCTACTGAGCCTGCTTCCTGCCCACAGAAGTTTAAGGATCCAGAAGTCTCTCTTCATTTTGTACAGTCTTCATTTGGTGGTGGTGGTGGTGGTGGTGGTGGTGGTGGGGTGTGTGTGTGTGTTTCAGTGTAAACTGATATTATTACTTTAAAAATTTTGGAATTTTTGAATATTAAAAGCCAAATCTACAAATATCTTCTAGATAAGCCCTGTTCTACCCTGGGCCCCCTATGAAGCTATTGTGGGATAATAACCTTAAGAATCTGAGAGGCCTTACTGTTTGGGAGACAGTGTCTATACTACAACCCCTTAGAACCTTACAAGGCTTTTTATCTCTTTCTGAACTCATAACAAAAGGTTTTACAATCACATCCTCGGCCTCATCTTTACCTTGAGCCCATAATTTCCTAACAGAGCCTTGAATTTGATCTTCATTCTGTGGCCCTTTCTTAGTGTATGTTCTGCTGGGAGAAACTAAGGATAAGAAATAGTTTCATTTTCAGATTTTGTTCCTATATAGTTCCTCTAAATTCTGTTTGAAAGTTGAATAAGTCCTTCTTTAGCAAGCTCTGTCTATCCATACCTTATGATACATAATTTTAAAACAAATAAATAAAATATAACTTCCAGCATTCTGTCTGGAAGTCTCCTAAGCCAGATCCATCAGTTCATTAAATATATTTTATGATTATCCATGTTATCACATTTGCTAAACCATCTGCCATAACAGAACAAGATCCTCCTTTCCTTTAGCTTCCAAACAACAGTTTCTTTATTTTTTAAGCTCTCATTGACATCCTTCTCAATGACTGTCAGGATCCCATTAACAGTCTTCTCAAAGCCCTGTCAACTTCTGCCTCATATCTTGTCCCAAAGCCAGTGCCATGCTTTAGATTTTTGCTACAACAGCACCCCAAATTTTGTTCCACTTATCTAATACTATGTAACTGCTCAAAAAAAATAGTTGCTTAAAACAATAATTTTATTAAAGCTCATGATTAAGAAAGTCAGGAATTTGGGCAAGTTTCAGTTTGGTGATCTTTACATTCCTTGTGGTATCAAGAGAAGCTACTTGGGATATTCACCAGGTAAATGAGAAGTTTGGAGGATTCAAGACAGCTTCACTCACATATCTGGCACCATAGCAGGGATGACTAGACCACTGGATTTGGCTGACTCTGTTGACCGGAATGTGGCCTCTCCAGCATGGCGGTCTTCTCACATGGTGTCTCAGAGGCCTAAGACCCAAGTGTTCATATGAATAAAGCAAGAACTTCACAGTCTTTTATGAGCTAACCTCAGAAGTCATAGTGTTTCATTTCTGTTGTTCAGTACAGGTCAAAGAAATCACTAGCCTACCCAGATTCAAGAGGAGGGGATAAAGACTCAGTATCTTAGTGGAAAAAGTGTCAAAGAATGCGCAGCCATTTTAAAAAAACCAACATAGCAGATATGCAATACAGAAAATATTAAAGGAAGTTCTTCAGGCTGCAGTGAAATGATACCAGATGGAAACTTAGAACTACAGAAAAGGATGAAAAGTACCAGAAATGGTGAACATGTAGGTAAATAAAAAGGGCTTTTTTCTTCTTATTTCTTAAGTTCCCATGTAGCAGTAAAAATATATGACAATCACAACACAAAAGAGAGGAGTATAATGGATCTGACCTTATGCAATTGTTGAATCAACTCACTTTTATCAACCAACATGGAAATTATCAATACTGTCAACCAATGAAGCAAAGGAGATAGAAAAGGTACCTCTTTCAAAGAATACAATAGTAAAAGCATTGACAACATGTCACAATATCACAGGGGGGAGAAAAATGATATCAGGGTATTTTATTCCACTATGTCTCTCCTTGAGAAGTCATCATGGGCTGGCTATACCTGTATGAGGACTTCTTCAAATAGGCTGTCTCCAAGGTCAAATATCTATTTATTTGACAGAGAGAGATCACAAGTAGGCAGAGAGGCAGACAGAGAGAGGAGGAAGCAGGCTCCCCACTGAGCAGAGAGCCCGATGCGGGACTCGATCCCCGGACCCTGAGATTATGACCTGAGCCGAAGGCAGCGGCTTAACCCACAGAGCCACCCAGGCACCCACCAAGGTCAAATATCAAAGTCGTCCTCTCTCTCACCTTTTCAGGCACTTTTACTATCCCAGGATACTCACTTCATTATCCCTCTGAACATATTTTAACATCTACCAACAAAGTGTATAGATTTGAAGCAAAAATTTACCTTTCAGAAAACTGATATTAAAAATAGTTTACTACCGGGGCGCCAAGGTGACTCAGTCATTGAGCATCTGCCTTCGGCTCGAGTCATGATCCCAGGGTCGTGGGATTGAGTCCTACATTGGGCTCCCTGCTCAGTGGGAAGCCTGCTTTCCCTCTCCCAATCCCCCTGCTTGTGTTCATGCTGCCCTCGCTGTCTCTCTCTGTCAAATAATTAAATCTTTTAAAAAATCATTTACTACTAATAATTAGAATCCCAAATAATGCTTATTAAGATGAGTAAATCAACATCTGTGTATGCTTAGGGAAAAACATCATTACTATTAGGAGGTACTTGGTATGAAAAACTTGAACAGACTGTAAATCCATTGTCATTACCACAGGGAATTTCAACCTTAGGCTTGTCAGTGAAAGAACGGTTAGACTACAATTTTAAAAGATCAAAATATCTGAATTCTGATTGAAGACAAATAAAAAATGTTTCATCAATTGAAAAAAATAAATCATCTCCTGCTATTTGTCATCACCTACGTATGCATACAAAAACTGGGTATACTTCTGATGTTAGGTCATAAAAGGCCACGTAAGGTCTACTGTGTTCACTGAAACACTTGTTCTTACAGCCCTGGGCCATCATGTGAGAAGACAACATGCTGGAGAAGCCACAATACTGCTCAACAGAGCCAGCTATGCCCAGCCTTCTGTCGATGGTAACCATCAAGAACCTAAGAATATCATTATTATGATTGTGTATAGTCATTTCAAGCGTAAACCCTAGTATTAATAAATGATCATGATTACTCACTACATACAGGTGGCAGAGTTTGGAAAAGTGTTTAGCAGTACCTATTAAAGTGGATTAAACATATGCATTTTACTCCCACATATATTTTCCCTAGGAATGTATGTGTATATTACATATACAAGTCCCAAAAGACATGTACTAGAATTTCAAATCAGACAGAACTTCTCAGATTAGCCAAAACTGGAAACTACCCAAATACTTACTGACAATAAATTGGATAAATAAATTATGTGCTATTTACAAAATAGAATCCTAAGCAGTAATAAGAACAATCTACACAGAACAACATGAATGAATCTCACAATGCTGAAAGAAGCTAGACCCAAAAGAGTACATATTGTATGATTCTATTTATATAAATTACAAAAACAGGCCACACTAATCTGTGCTACTAGAAGTCAGGATAGTGGTTACCTTTGGGGCAGCAGGTAATGACAGGAAGGTAAGGTTGGAGCACTGGAATTGTTCTGCTTCTTGATCAAGAAGGTGGTTAGGTAAGTGTGGGAATTTAAAAACATATCCATAGATCCTTGACACCCCTTCCATTAGAAGGTAAAGTCCAATTTCCTTCCCTTTTATATGGACTGGTCTTAGTGACTCACACCCAACAAACAGAATACACTGGAACTGACACTGCATGATTTCCAATGCTGGATTAGCAAAGGTACTGGAGCTTCCACCTGGCCTTCTTTCTTGGGATGCTCACTCTTGGTACCCAGCCCCCACACTATGAAGAAGTCAAGGAATCACATGGAAAGCCCCCGTGGAGTGTTCTGGTCACAGACATAGCTAAAGTCAGAGCCAACAGGGGAGCATGGTAGCCAAATATGTAAGTAAAGGAGGCTTCAGATGATTCCAGCCCTCAGCCTTTAAATTAACCTATCACACCTTGCCCAAATTGCAAATTCGGAAGCAAAATAAATGTTGCTGTCTTAAGCCACCAAGTTTAGAGGTAATTTGTAATGCAAGTATATGTAACTGGAACACACAACAGGTGTGCTCACTTTGTAAAAATTCACCAAACTACATAATTATGATAGATACATTTTTCCTTATGTATTATTACAATTAAGTTTGAATAAAGGGGTTTTTTAAAAGATTTTATTTATTTATTCATGAGATACAGAAAGAGAGAGAGAGGCAGAGGGAGAAGCAGGCTCCCCACTGAGCAGGGAGTCCAACGTGGGACTCGACCCCAGAATCCCGGGATCATGACCTGAGCTGAAGGCAGACGCCTAACCATCTAAACCACGCAGGTACCCTAAATAAAGGTTTGAAATAAAAATCTTATCATGGAAACAAGCTCAAGTTTCTCATCAATTTTTCAAAATATTTCATTGAGAAGTTTTATATAAATTCAATGTTTCATATCACCCTAATACTTATCTTTTCCCTAGAATTACATAATAAAGAAAATGTGGTGGATTTTTTTTTCACCACACTCAATTTAGACACTTCCTAATCTCTTGTCAGTTTACCCTCATACACTGCCCAAATCTGACCATTTTACCATGTATGGGTGTAAAAAAAATTTGGGAAGCACTGCTATGGGAGATATCTGCCCACCACCATTCCATCTCCTTTTGTTAATAGGATCTTACTGTTGTGGGGGGAACTACCTGCCTTCTGATCAATCAAGTCATCAGAGACCTAATTGCTCATCTTTTCCTTTAATTCTATTATTCTTCATATCCTTCTAATAAATTTCTATTTTATTTAAGTTGACAATATTTGAGCTCTAGTTTCTGCAACCAAAGAACACTTGCTGATATATATCTCTGTGCTAGCACGTGGCCTGACATACAGCTGATGATGAATAAATATGAAATAATATGTTATAAAATGATACTGAAAAACTGATCTGTGGCAAAAGCAGAAAGATAGCTTAGTGGAAAAAATAACAGCCTTTAAAGAAATATTGCTGGAACAACAATATATGAACTTGAATCCATGCCTTAAACCATAAAAAAAAAAAAAAACTCAAAACTCATCATAGACCTACATATATCGCCTAAACTGTAAAACTTCTGGAAGAGAACATAGTAAAAGGTCTTTGTGAACTTAGACTAGGCTAAGATTTCTTAGAAATGACACTAAAAGCACAATCGATAAAAAAACAGATTGGACTTTATTAAAGTTTAAAACTTCTGCTCTTCAAAGTTCTTGTTGAAAATGAAAAGACATGCCAATGCCGCAATAAAATCTTTGCAAAGCATATATCTGCTACAAAGAACTTGTATCCAGAACGTACAAAGAACTCTCGAGATTTACAAAAACAGCCATCCATTTTTTTTTAAATGGGACCAAGATCTAAACAGACACATCACACACACACACACACACACACACACACACATATATATATATATACAGATAGCAAATAAGCACATAGAAAGATGTTCAACATCATTAGTTATTAGGAAAAAAACATTAAAACCACAAGATACTACTGCACACCTACTAGAATGGCTGAAATTGAAAATGATTGATCATACCAAGTATTGGTAAGGATGTGCAGGAAATGGCACTCTGAATGCAGTCTTGATGGGAATGTAAAATGGTTCAACTACTCTGGAGAATGATTTAGCAGTTTTTTAAAAACGTAAACATATATTTGCCGTATGATCCAACCATTCCCCTTCTAGATATTTACCCAAGAAAAAAGGAAATATATGTCCACACAAAGACTTGTATACAAATGTTCATAGCAGCTTTATTGGTAATAGCCCCAAACTAGACACAACCCAAATGTCTACAAACAGATGAGTGGATAAGTTGCAGTACATCCATATAATGGAATACACTCAGCAACAAAAAGGAATGAACTATTGGTACACAGAACAATTTGGACAAATGTCTATATACTGATAGGTAAAAGAGACCAGACCAAAGTAAAAAAGATACATACTGTCTGATTCCACTTACATAAATCTTTAGAAATGCAAATGAGTCTATAATGACAGAAAGTAGATCAGCGGTTGCTTAGGTGTGGGAGGCAGGGAGGGATGCAAGGAAGAAATTAAAACGGGGCTTCAAGAAAATTGAGGATGATGGATATAGTCACTTGACTAGATGATGGGGTATATATACATCAAAACTGCACAAATTACATACTTCAAATATGCCCCATATATTACATGTCAATTATACCTAAATAAAGCTGTCTAAAAAAAAAAAAACAACAACCCTGTAAGTCAGCTGTCAGATTTTAAGAGGAGCAGAGAAGCAGCAGAATGGAAATCTCAGTTAAAGGCCTCAATGAAGTTTATGAATTATCCAAGTATCCAAAGAATCCATGCTTCCTTTCCTAGCTAAGCCTCAGCATAATGAGAGCCATCTCTCTGCTATTCTCGAGAAATGGTGACAACCACCACAACTGGATTCTGTTTTTAGGAAGAGAATAACTCAATCAGTATAAAATTAATTCCATATCTTTTGAAAGAAGGTCAACTGAACATATCCACATGTATAAACATTTTTCAAGAGTGTTCTACTTGGGGGTGCCTGGGTGGCTCAGTGGGTTAAGCTGCTGCCTTCGGCTCAGGTCATGATCTCAGGGTCCTGGGATCGAGTCCCGCATCAGGCTCTCTGCTCTGCAGGGAGCCTGCTTCCCTCTCTCTCTCTCTCTCTCTGCCTGCCTCTCCATCTACTTGTGATTTCTCTCTGTCAAATAAATAATAAATAAAATTTAAAAAAAAAAGAGTGTTCTACTTGCAGGATAGTTTTAATACTGAGACTAAACTCTTTGCATGTAAATCCCAACACAGACACACTAGTCATATAATCTCTCAGAACCTCGGTTTCTTCATCTGTGAAATGCCATAAGAAATAAGAAAAACAAGGAAACTGAAAAGAGCAGACTCTGCCAGAATTATTGATTCTTACTTTTTGGCCAGAGCCTCTCCCCCGCCCCCCACTCTGAGAGATGTCCATTTCTTCCCATCATGACCTGCAGTAATTATTTTGAGTAAGTCAACCCCCTCTCCTACCCTCCTTTCCTCTATCACTGGACTTTTTGAGAGAGTTGTATGAGGAAGTTCCCTGCCATAGCCCTGACTGGCCATCACTAGTCAAGGAGGGATCTACCGGATTCGGCTGTGATTGAGGACCACAGTGATGTGCTGGACTGGCCTTGAGCTCTCTGTAGAGCATGTTCTGGAGGTTGGGTTTCACTTCCCAATCATTATTTGTTGAACAGATGGGGAATATCTCAACAGTATCCACATTTGTAATGATGGGTAAGGCAGTTCTCCAGGGTGGTCTGTTTTCCAGGAGCTAAGCCATATGAGCCCTGACTCTTTAAGGAAGGATACAAGAACTGGGGCTGAGTAGGAAAACTGATAGAGCCCACAGACTATAGCATTAAGCAGCTCTGGCTTCAATTCACAGCCATCATTTAATGCGTGGTACTTTTAACATTTCCGAAACTCATTTTTTTCTCATCTCTACAATGGGACTAAAGCTATCTAATAGCTATAAATGTTATTAACTTCTATTGTAAATTACAGCACCCTGACCCATTACTACCTTGAACACTAAAGAGAGCAGTTAACCCACTAATTCAACTTTTTTTAACTATATACTTAAAAGATTTTGCATAATTAAAGTTTCCTGGGAAAACAAACTTCTCCCCTTCTGAGTTAAGAATTTAAGAAGACTAGACTTGGAAGCAAACTAAAATCAAGGTCCTAAAAGGATACAAACCTCAAAAAGCCAGGCTGGATTGCCAACAAAGCTCCGCCTCCGCGCAAGTCCTGCCCACTTCCGGCTGCCCTTCCCACCCTCTAACTGGAACACCGCCCCTCTTCTCAAAGTCCCGCCCCCCCGCACCTGATTTTGGTTTCTATTGGGCGAATCTGGACGCTGTATACACACCGACACACGCACGTTTGGCAGGGGCGTCTTCGCGCCTGCGCAGCAGCGCCGTCAGGCGGCTGGGTGCTAGGGGCTGGGGGGAGGGGGGCGGAGGTCAGGCCGAATCTTCCTCCGTAATAAGAAGCTACGCGTCCTGCGGTCCTGGCTCCGTGGGTCGGGTCGGATCGGGCCTGGGCGCTGGAGCTGCTGTGGCTCCCGCCGCGGCGGGTGCGATGGAGGCCGTGCCAGAGCCCCGCACTCACACCGGGGAGGCCCAGACAGCGGACGGTGCTAGTAGATGAAGCGGCGGCGGCGGCGGCGGCAGCACGGGCTCTCCATGAGCAAGCGGCGGCGGCGACGGGTGCGGCGGCACCGGCGGTTTTCGGTCCCCGGGGAGGTACGATAAGTCGGCTACCTGGTGGACGGAGAATGGCCGGTGTGGGAATGCCTTCCGCGGCCCGGCCCTCTAGCCCAGCGCCCGCAGTCCCAGGCGCTTAGGGGAACACTACCTGGACGCGGGCAGGGTTGCCCCGCCGTTTCACCTGCTCCAGGCTCGGGGATGTGCCAGCCGTGCGGGGCCAGCCCTCGGTGCCAGGCCTTCGCGGGCGCAGAGGACCGGGGGCGGGGTAGGCGTGTCCGGAGTGCGGGGGACGGAGGCGGGCGCCCATCGCGCGCCCCGCACGTCCCTGCCCCGAAGCCCTGCGCTCCTTCGAGGGGGAGCGCGTGGCCGTTTTTTCAGGTTATTTCGGGGTGCTGATTCAAAGGGGATCCATGGGACTGCCGAGCTCTTAGGGAGCCCGGCATTCAGTGTCTAGGGCGAATGGTCTGTTCCTCCCGACCAGTGTGGAGTACAGATTTTCACCCTTGAAAATGACCGCAAAAGAAAGGTGTCGTTTTGCCAAGGAAATAAAGGTCGGGGGAGTTTTCCAGGTTTATTTAAACTGGAGGGGCCTGTTGAATCAGGACAATGATGCCAGCAGGATATATCCTCCAGGGCTTCTAATGCACAGCTTAACGAAACAGTCTTTTCGACGATGTGGTGAAATCTTAAGACAATTTTAAGTAAAGCTCTTTGCAGCCATTTCACAACCTTCTTTTACTCATTTTTGTTTTAATTTACTTTATAACAAATCACCACCTTAATGCTGAAACGAGTAGGTGTCCTCTAGTTCTTTAAATCCTCTCTCTACCCCTGCCCTTTTCCTCCCCCGCAAGATAGGCTGAAGAAGTTAGTTTCATTATATATATATATATATATATATATATATATATATATATATATATATATATAATTGTA
>NC_081569.1:92608025-92614193 GCF_022355385.1 Mustela nigripes
TATATATATATATAATTGTAGTTTATTTCTGTTAAGTATAACTGTTGCTGTAGTTACTCATTTGGTCATGCTTTAAAGATAATTTGAAGAAAAATAGTGCAGAGATTTTACGATTCCTTCCCAATGCAACATTTGGAAATCTGAGCTCAGGCTTGTGACCTTGCTACAAAGTTTTTAAAAATTAAATAGAAATAAGTGAAACCATAAAGAAAGTTATTTTCATTTTCAAAGGTATTTGAATGCCATATGATTTTTTTTATTTTAATCTTCAGAAACATTAAGAAGAAACCGTTTGGGTTTGCCTAAGGCTCCTGATTTGCCACGCCCTCTAATTACCTAAATGGTTGACTAGAGCTGACAACATGTTACCGACTATGAATAAACATCTACACTTAAGACTAAATATAGTGTTGAATATTTTAGAGTCCACAGCCTTGCCTCAAGCCGAAAATACTGTGTGCGTGCACGCCCTCGTTTAATACATTGTAGAACTGAATTTTCAGTCTGCTAGTATTGTGAAATCGGTTTGAATTTAATTTCTTTAAAGTGTCAAACAGTTTTTTTTTTTTAACTGAAGTATAGCTGACAAAATGTTACATTAGTTTCAGGTATACAACATAGTGATTCAACAACTCTATACTTTATGCCATGTGAACTTCATTTCTTACACAAATAAAACATGGAGGTCTGCAGTGTTCAGTATTGGATTTATGTTGTGCTTGGGAGGATATGTGTGGCACCTGAAAAGATAGTCAAAATAAGACACCTTGGTCTGTGACTTCTCTTTTCCACTTCCTCAGATGCTTTGCTTTCTTTTTTCATGAAAATATGCTTTTCCATAGATGTACCATTGAGAAATCCTGTGATGTTTTTAGTTTAGACATTTATTGTACCAAGTAAAGCAATCTTTTCAATTCAGTTTCATTAGGAAGGACCTCATTCTTTAATTTTTTAAAATTCTGCTTTGTATAACATACATGACAGGAACATATTTTTACAATACAATCAATGACTAAGAACAAATTGCTTAGCTAACATCAAGGTTAGGAGAAACAATAAGTAACAGTTTAAATAGGGAGGACACCCCAGTTCATTCCCAAAGCATGCAAAGAGAGGGAATCAGATTACTTTACCAAGTTCTGAATCAGATCCTCACAGCATGGCCTCTATAGTTAGAATTATAAAATATCAAGCATGGTCCTAAATTGCAAGTGAAAATCCCAAAGTGCTTAGAAACGATTTTTGTATCAGCTGTGCAACTCTTCAGTTAAGTACTCTGGGATTACTTTTCATATGTGGTCTTTAAAATATAATTGGCCATTATTCTGTAGCCCAACTAAGAATTCCATTATAGCAGTTTCATAAGTGGAATCAGGTATATTAAAAGGGAAATGAAGCACAGCTTATATTTTGAAGGGAGAAAGAGGTTTACATTAGGAATGCACCCAACCAAATTTGGATTGCATTTTCAAATAGCTTTTTTCATTTAGAATTTTTTATTTCAGGGTCTTCCTTATATCAAAGATAAAATCTGCAATATAATTAGTTTAAAAGTTTCATCAAATGCTCACCCTGTACCTCAAAAAAGATTGCACTTCTTAATGGTCTTTCCAGAGGCCATGCACATTGCCAAAAAAAAGGCTCAGCTTGACTTGTTTTAATTTTTTTCATTATATTGGTAGGCCTCCTGACCAAATTTAATTTGAATCCTTTTTTAAAAAAATTTTAAGTAATCCCTATATCTAACTTGTGGCTTGAACTTAAAATCAGGAGATCAAGAGTCATATGTTCTACCAACTGAGCCAGCCAGGCACCCCTAATTTGAATCTTTGGATAGGTTTGTTTTCATTTAAACATATTTCAAGCAGGGGCGCCTGGGTGGCTCAGTGGGTTAAAGCCTCTGCCTTCAGCTTGGGTCGTGATCCCGGGTTCCTGGGATTGGACCCCGCATTGGGCTCTCTGCTCAGCGGGGAGCCTGCTTCTTTGTCTCTCTCTGCCTGCCTCTCTGCCTACTTGTGACCTCTGTCTGTCAAATAAATAAATAAAATATTTAAAAAAAAAAAACATATTTCAAGCATTTAACATAGGAAGTCACAAATTTACATGTTCCATCTTAAACTTTTAAAATGCAGGATGAAGACACTGTTTGAAGAGATCAAAGCATCAATTAAAAATAACTATAACCAAGATCGCTCATTTTGGAGGCCTGTTCTTCCTTGGGGAGGTGTTTTTACTATCAAAGCTGGCCGCAAAGCAGTATCCTGTACACCACTCTATGTTGAAATAAGACTGAAAAACACCTGCACCATAGATGGATTCTTGATGTTATTATATGTCATTCTTAATGAAAATGAAAATTTCCCCAGGGAACTCTCTCTTCATTTAGGTAGAGAGTTTGTAGACTGTTTCCTTTATTTAATGGACACCTATAGTTTCACAACTGTGAAGCTACTTTGGATTTGGGACAAGATGGAAAAACAGCAATACAAATCTGAAGTTCATAAAGCTTCATTAATAATTGATTTATTTGGGAATGAACATGATAATTTTACAAAAAATCTCGAAAATCTCATGTCTACCATACAAGAGAGTTACTGTTCCAACTGGCGATGCCCAACTCGAGTGCAGGAAGATCAGCAACGCACAATTAATATAAAGTAAGTTGCTTTGAAGTCTGTCATTTTAGCAGAGATAATGTACTTTTTAAATGAATGCTGCTATAAATAAATATAATCAAAGTATTTCCTTAAGTACAGACCTTGTATAATTACTTACTTATACATTGCAACCCCACAAATGCAGGACTATACTGTTTATTTAATCCAAATATCTTGGGATTGAGTTTGTAAAACCAACTGATAACTATTTCACTTGAAAGGTAATGAATTCGTATGCAAAATGTTTTATTCTTGCTTTGAATTGCTAATATCACTGTAGATAATTGTTTGTTTCATAAACATAACCTCTTAAAGAACATTTAATGCTATATTGGAATGTTCACTTCTTGAATGGATTTCGGTTGGGTAAGCTGTTTTTACATGAACAAGAAGAGTGAAAGTATTCCTTCATGTCATGGCCGGAGTATAATTATAGACAGAAACCCCAAAATTCGAATCTTCATACCTGGAGAGGATACTGATGTTAGGAGCTTTTTCACTGGCTAGGAGAAGTGCTGATAGCCTGCTGAATATTTTTGGCTTTGACAGAGAAGGCAGACCTCCAGGCTGGTAAATGATAGGGAAGAAGGCCAAACTGGCATGGCCTAGTAGAGTATTGGGAAACATTAAAGCCCCCAGGGGACATGAGCTGGAAAAAAGTAACTGCCAGTAGAAAAACAGGACTGAAAAACCCAAACACATTGTTTTCTGAAAATGTATTTGACCCAGTGGTCCACAGAAGCAGCCTAATAAATACTCCCTTTTTGGAATATACATCACATACCCTAACTTACTAAATTCACATTTCTTTAGAACATATTTAGTTTAATATTGTAACATTTTGCTATTTATGGAAAACTGAAGATATTATATTCTTTTTAGAATCTGTCAATTAATGTGTTTCTTGTTTCTATAATACACTTTGTCCATTTCCTGTATTGCTGATATGATGACGTTGAGTTTGAAATCTCTGTCAGGGAAGAAAGTTTCATTACTCTAAATTGTAATGAACTAAAAAGCATTTTAGAAATCTGTTTTGCTTTTCAAAAACTAGTATCAATTTGTGTATATTTTGAAACTATAATTAGTATTTATAATCCAATATTAATGCTAATATTTTAAAATATTAAATATTAAATAAAATATTTTTCATCATACTGAATATATGTGTGTATATATATACACATATATTTTTATGTATATGTATACATATATTTTTATGTGTGTATACATATATGTATACATATACATATATGTGTGTATATATATATATATATATATATATAACTTTTTAAGGCTTTTGCCTATATTTCAGTCCTACATTTAAAACCATCTCTGAAGTATATAGGAAGACATTTTTTAACAAATCCAGTAATAGTAGCCAACAGTGGCTGTAATTTGCATTTAGTCATGTACCTAATCGGTAGCTCTCCTAATTCTGGGTCCTCCTTTCTTCCCCAAGACCACAATCCCTTCTACCAGAACCTCTCAAAAAATTTTTTAAGTAACAACTGCATATTTCAGGAACAGTTTCCAGAAAGATTTAATGTTTCTTGGAAAACTTCATGCATTAATGTTTATTAAGTTCAACTGATTGCTATAATTATAACAAAAAGATGAAAAACAGGTTATAATTTTTTACTTGATTTGCTAATAATGAATTGATCTGTAAAATTGGTTATCCTAATAAATATTTAACATGTAAATTTCCAAAGCAATTCTTACATACATTTTGTAATTGTTGTAGTCCTCCCCAAGAAATTCCTCATGGAAACTTGATACGACTGGCTGTGGATGAGTTATTCTGTTCCAGGATTGAACTGTGTGAAGAGAGTGGGTGAGTATATGATAGACATTTAAGATCAAAGTATTTCTATTTTTTATAAAGAAACCTGAACAGATAAGCTCTTTGATGTCAATACTTCAGGAAATAGCAACTCACAAGTATTTGTGAGTTAGAAGCCTAGTGTTTTTGGAATCTTAACACCTAGTGTTTTTTCCATCTTATGCTATGTTGTCATTATAAAATTTCACTATATAGAATATCATACTACAGTTACTTGATGAATACAAAGCAAATGCCTTTTCTTTTTTTCCCCACTGCTGAGCAGGTACAATAAAACCTTGGTTAACCGGAACCCAGCTAATCGGACTCCCAATTAACTGGATTTTTTTCTGCATTCCTCATTTAGGAGAAAGAGGTAAATGGCAACCAAAAAATTTAACTTAGTTTTAAAAAAATTTAAAAGGGGCAGAACATATTCATCCCAGTCTCTTAACAATTTCTATATCTACAGTATTGTACAATGAGAATTAAGATTTAGAAGGATGGCCTTACAGCTAATTAATCACAAAAGGAAGGAAGAATAAAATATATTCAATTAATTATACTTAAGTCCAGAAAGTAATCTAATGTATTTTAACAGGAAATCCTGAAACTAAATGGTTTTCTAGTTAATGCTTTAATCAGTAACGTTTATGAAACAAAATACTGTGTCCTGAGTATTCCGGTTAATCGAGATTTTACTGTATTTGTGGTATTCTGATCCATATCCTTAATATGTGAGACTACTAAGAAAACAGAATTTATCTCATCCTCATGGCAAAAAGATGCAATTACGGGCACCTGGGTGGCTCAGTCTTTAAACATCTGCCTTTAGCTCAGGTCATGATCCTGGGGTCCTGGGATTGAGCCCTGCATCCAATCTGCTGCCTGCTGAGCTGGAAGCCTGCTTCTCCCTCTCCCAGTCCCTCTGCTTGTATTCCGTCTCTCGCTGTCTCTATCTCTGCATGTCAAATAAATACATAAAATCTTTAAAAAAAAATGCAATTAGGGAATTTTATACAATATAAAGAGGACTGGAAGAGTCCTACTATTTACCTCTCTGCCAGTATTATCATTTGAAACCAACCAAGGGGGGGGGGGATGTATAGACATATAAAAGCTTTTATATCAGTTCAAAAAATTAAATGTTTTGTAAGCTTAAAAAAAAATAGCTAGCTTTTCCTGGGGTTTTATTCTTTAAATTTTTAAAGAATTTACTTCTAAAGAAAAGTATTATTTCTTTTATATAGAATCTCACAGCTTATAAACTTCTGGGTATAGATAATAAAAATACTAATATAGCCACACCATGAACCACACCTAAAATAGATAATTATACTTTTTAGGAAACTAATAAAGACAACCCAGAAGTGATAAAAGGCAGTTTTGTTTCAAGTGTAATAAAGTTCATGTCTCTTTCCGATTTTAGGTGTGGTGGCTTAAGAGAATTTTCCCAGCGAGTTTTCTGCCATGGGGCACCCCCTTTTGTTGTCTTAAATATGCAGCATTGGAAATCTGAAGATCTGGCATATGTACCATATTACTTGGATTTATCTGATCACAAGTAGGTATTTTTTTAAATTTTTTATTTTTTATAAACATATATTTTTATCCCCAGGGGTACAGGTCTGTGAATCGCCAGGTTTACACACTTCACAGCACTCACCAAAGCACATACCCTCCCCA
>NC_081569.1:92614593-92626988 GCF_022355385.1 Mustela nigripes
TACCTTCGGCTCAGGTCATGATCCCAGGGTCCTGGGATCGAGCCCCACATCGGGCTTCCTGCTCAGCGGGGAGCCTGCTTCCCCCTCTCACTCTCTGCCTGCCTCTCTGCCTACTTGTGATCTCCGTCAAATAAATAAATGAAATCTTAAAAAAAAATGTTTAAAAATAAAGTTTTGTCTTTTTTGCTACACTTTGTCATTTAATTTGCAGGTATTTGTTGGAAGGTGCCACATTATTTAACAAAGAGGAACATCATTATTCTGCAGCTTTCCAGATTGATGGACATTGGATGCACTACGATGGCCTCAGAAATGTGAATTTAATTTTGTTAAATAAACCCCCAGAGTTTCTCCTCTTGTCATCATTGGTTTATATTCGAGCAACAGAGAAATAAATATAGACTGATGCTAAATTAAATTGTTTTCCCTCCTGCCCATGCTCCCCCCCCAGATGAAGGACTTTTATTTTGTATATACTTGGTATCCAAGGAAATAGTTGAACTATACTAGTTTCAGAGGTGTATTTTCCAGTGTTTAGCCCCAGGTAAATATTATATATGGAGAATCTATGCAAAAATATTTGTATTTCTTTTTTCTATGTCCTGGGTAATTTTTATATAAGCATACTTTATGTTGAAATAAAATATATCTTGTAGCCTTTGTATTTTTTATTTATACATACTCAAAATATTTTTACAGTTCTGTCCTTGAAAGCAAGAAAATACTTCATCATTTGAATTCTCGGTTTTTCTTTTTGGATATTCAAATAAAACCTGGGTACAAGTCAGTATTTCAGTTTATATAAATTTAACAGTTCAAAATGTATCTGACTATATTTTTTGCCCTACCTCACTAAAATCCAAAGTGCACTGTTGGATCTAGTATGGATTTGAATGTAGAACTTATAGATGGCTTAATCTTTTTTACTCATTGATTAGCCTAATTTCCCTGCAGCAGTTTTTAAAAATACTTTGGTGAGAATGTTTTTCTGGGCTTAAATTATTTCTCTATAATGGCATATTACTTTAACCACTTGCTCTGAAGTATTATAAAGCTGCCACATTTTAAGTGTTAACTCATTTTAAGTGTTAACTAAAACTTGCAAGCTTAATTAAAGTTATTGTTACAAATAAAATATATAACTAATCTAACATAATTAAATGTAATGGAAATTCTCTAATAAAAATCTGTTCTGAAGATAAGACAACTAAATATCAGGCAACAGGATGCTTACTAATGCTGGATTAACGATAGAAATATACTTTAAATATATATTTAAGAGAAAATGGTGCCTAGAATATATATTTTTTGCTCTTAAATCATATTTTCACAGAGAAAAAAAAAACCTAAACTTTTGGAGTACAAACTGCTGGCTTCCTTGTAAGTAGTAAACTGATAGCATGAGGGTTTGATTTGCAATACAAATCACTAGAATTTTATAATTATCTGAAATTGTTTTCAAAACCCTAAGATCTTTCTTCCTTTTTTAAGCAAAAAAAATTAAGTAATCTCTTCAAGGGAAAATACGTTTTGCAGTTTATTACCATTTACTTTAGTATTTAATTTCAATAAACAGTCCATCTTAGATTTTGGGTTGGGACTGCATGCAGTATACTTGGAGATGTCTACATGACAACACAGTTCACTGCCATATACCAAATTGGTAAGATTTAGTTGAGGAAATTAAATCTTACATTGGCTTGGTGCCATGTTGAAGTAACTTAAAAAAGAATAAATGTGAGTATAACAATGCTGAGAATGCCTCACTTTGAGCAAATACTGTGAAAATTATGTCTTGTATAAGATTAAAAATAGTGATTTATTTTACAAAAAAAAAAAATCTACCCCAGAGTTTATTTAAATAGTCCCCACATGTTTTGACAGTGATTTACAGTGAATTTTTATGGGGACACCTTATTGCATGAATCAAAGTATACAAAAACAAATATTAGTATATATATGTGGTTCATTAGCGTAATTATTCCTAATGCAGGTTATTCTTTTAAGAATTGCACTTTATTTGGAATAATACTAGCTTATCACAAAACAGTGACTTTTACCTACCTCACAGGGTTGTTGTGAGGATTAAGATGTTTGTTAAAATCTTGACTGCCTTGAACATGCTAATAAAAAATATATTTTTTTCTACCTCTTTCATACAGAGGCAAGTCTCCCAGATTCTCTGTTACTAATGAACTTTCTAGATATTTTCTTTTAAATTATTTATTTGGGCAGTTGCTCCTATCAATAATGGACTTACATGTAATAGAATTTAAGTATGCCTTCTGGACCCCAAGATGGTTGGATTTTAAGGATAATAGGTAGCTTATTGTTACAGTAGTGGTTGGTTGGCAGATAGAAACAATTTCCCCTGCTGACCAAACAGTGGGTAGAAAAGGGGTGAAAAATAATTAAATTAGATTATCTGCAAGATGTGAAGGTGAGGGTACGGAAAATTCTTTACAACCTTAAACACTCTTAGAAAAATTGGAATACTGGAGCGGGTCGGGGGAGAGGGGAAGAAGTGAAAAACATGAAGAAATCATCAGAATTTTTATTTATTTATTTATTTTAGATTTTTATTTATTTGAGAGAGAGCACAATGAGGGGGGAGGAGCAGAGGGAGAGGGAGGAGCAGACTCCCTGCTGAACAGGGAGCCTGATGTGGGCCTCAATCCCAGGACCCCAGGATCATGACCTGAGCTGAAGGCAAACACTTAGCTGACTGAGCCACCCAGGAGCCCCCAGAATGTTTTATTTTTTTTTTAAGATTTTATTTATTTATTTGACAGAGAAAGATCACAAGCAGGCAGAGAGGTAGGCAGAGAGAGGAGGAAGCAGGCTCCCTGCTGAGCAGAGAGCCCAATGCGGGGCTAGATCCGATCCCAGGACCCTGAGATTATGACCTGAGCCAAAGGCAGCGGCTTAATCCACTGAGCCACCCAGGCGCCCCTCCCAGAGTGTATTTTTAATAAAAATGCCAAAAACCCTAACTCAACCTTATGGGGAGAGGAAAAGTGATTTTAAAACCCTGGCCTCAATCAGAAGGGGATAAAGGACAAATAAAGCAAATTAAAATAGGAATGTCAAAATTCTTTGCAGCAAAAGAAACATTTGACCCCAATTTAGCAAGTAATCTTACTTAGATTTATCCTTTAAAGTAGCTTTTCGTTATTATTATAGTTGACTTAATATCTGAGATATTGTTCTCAGATATTGATATATCAGATCTCAGATACTGATCCAGTCAAAGAGGAAGAAAAACTAAAGATAATTACCATAGGCATGCTTGCTTAGGGTGACTCTCATTTTCTATTTCATTCTTAGAGTATGAGTAAACAACTAAGCTATATAAGCAGATGACTCTTGTAACACATAAAGGAAAAGCTGTACATGTTGAGCATATCAACAGTTTAAAATTATAATTAAATGATTTAGTGATATTTAATTATTTGAAAAATAATAGTGCTATAGGCATAAAGGGTAAGCCTTTATGACTGTGATTATTGCTGCTGAACCACAGCCAAAGCAAACATTTATATTTTCATCTTCCTTTGTCAATGCTCTAACATTTAAAATCAGCACCAATTCTTCTGTTTGAAAAGCTACAATCAAGAAAGATTTTGAGGGGTGCCTGGGTGGTTCAGTGGGTTAAAGCCTTTGCCTTCCACTCCGGTCATGAGGGTCCTGGGATCGATCCCCACATCGGGTTCTCTGCTCAGCAAGGAGCCTGCTTCCCAACCCCCCAACCTACTGTGATCTCTGTCAAATAAATAAATAAAATCTTAAAAAAAAAAAAAGATTTTGAAGTTCATCTCAATGGCATGGTGCCTTACTAACTAGTTCCTATACACCCAACTGGCCCAGGGTTCACTATCTGGTCATCTAGACAGCCTTTAGCCTCAAATTTAATTTAATCCCAGGGAAAACCTAACTTTTGACTCTGCCTTAAATTGAAGAGGAAGTTATGGGGAGGCCACTGGAGCTAAATGATTTCTTTATAAATGCTGATTTCTACCTGAGGATGTGTATTATTTGTACTGAGTCAGCAATCAGTTCCACAGTACATCTATTGTTTTCTCAGTGAGGTCTTCTGGAAGGTATCAAGAGGAATATCATTTGGGGGTGTCTGGGTGGCTCAGTTGGTTAAGCATCTGCCTTCAGCTCAGGTCATGATCCCAAGGTTCTGGGATTGAGTTCCACCTCCTTGCTCAGCGGGGAGCCTGTTTCTCCCTCTGCCTTCCGTTCCCTCTGCTTGTGCTCATTCCCTCATGTTCGAGCTCTCTCTCTCTGACAAAATCATTAAAAAATAAAAAAGAATATCATCTGAAGATGGAAAACTTAGCTGCCCCCACAGGACCTTCAAAAATGATGTGGAATGGAATAGCATCTTGGAGAGCAAATGAGCTGTGTAGACAAGTTAGCCATGGTAGAATTAGCCATCTGTTTATGTGGTCATTTATAGTTTCATTACTTGTTTTCCCTTTGAATTTAGTGAAGTCCCATTTTTAATATGATTATAAAAATAATACATAAATAAATTAAAAAGAATAAATCCCAAAAAGTATAAGAAAATGATCAACCATTATTTCTCCACGCAGTGATAATCATTAGATCATACTAGACAGTCTTTTTGAAAAGTCCAGCATGGCTTCAAAGTACTGAAGAGAACAAGAGCCAATGAGTTAGGGCTATGAAGAACTGTATATTCCTGGGGGGCAGCATCATGTTGATACAAGCTATCAAGATGGAGAAACTTCAAGAGGAAAGTGAGACTGAAGAAAACTGCTGTGGCCATTATTCAGACATTTCTTTCTACCTGGACACTTGTCTTTAAAAGCCTTCATCTTCTTGAACCTTCAAGAACTTACTTTATGAAAGATTCATTCCTTTACATTCCTCTACCTCAAAACTAGCATCCCAGGTGTCAGAGCTGGGAAGCAAGGCCCTGATGACATAAATTGTCCCAAAGCAGATACAACCAAATTGATTTTCTGTTTCTCTGTTAATCTAACAGAGTATAACAAAGAAAGATTAAAATAGACTGAGCATATTTGGCTTGCTCTAAGGGTAGAGTAGAAAAAAAACTTACTGGGGAAGTTTGTGAAAAGCAGGCATAATAAACAGTTCTGCACATCCAACATATGGGCATTTCAGGTCAGAAAAAAGAAGAGGAAAGCAAACAACAGGAAACAGAGAAAAAGCTGAACTGTGCTCAGGTCAAGGGGAGACCAGGTTAGGCCTTGAAGGAAATAACTGTCCAGCTAGAGAAATCTTTACCCGAACAGGCTCAGCTTGATTAGGGGGGCTACAAGCTAGAACCAATTAAAAGCAGACATATTCTGCAGCATTTATTTGATACATACATACTACTATTTGCTAGTTGAATTAGGTATTATTTATGCACTGGAGGTGGGCACATGTCTTGAAAAGGGGAAAGATGAGTCCATCAATGATGACTGTATAGAAGGAAGTCCTATGGCAGGGTCAGCACCTCAGGTTGTGAGGGTACAGAGGAGGAGCAGCTTCACAGACAACTGCTGTGAGGTCTTTGTTGAAATGGGCCTTTCACAGTTGCCTGTCTAGCATCCCTGGAGGAGGTTTCTAGAAAAAAGAGACTGCAGATTGCCTAACCTGTGCTCTCTAGAGTAGTCGTAAGGTCTTATTTCCTCTACCTCTACCCCAAATATTAACCACCTTTATTTCTATTAGAAGGCTATAAATCCTAAAATAAATATAAAACGGATTTTAAACACCTTCAAATTTAAAAAAGGAATTTATTGTAGCTAAAGTATTCCACAAGGATTAATAATGTCAAATATTTTCTATTTCTGACAGAAGGGAAGAGACTTGAGGGGAAAGTGAGAGGATCATTGGGCGGGATCCCTTTTCAATACTTGGTGAATGAGCTGTGAACTGGACCTGTGGTGGGACAGGAAAGGGGAGTTCCCAGCTCTTGCAGTTTTCTACATGAACACTAGGTGGCAGAAGCTCCCCAGTATGGAATATGGAAGAGGGGCGGAAAGAACCATGCCTGAAATTTTTTGGCCTTAAAGTTTTTTTTTTGTTTTTTTTTTTTAAGATTTTATTTATTTATTTGACACACAGAGAGAGGTTACAAGTAGGTAGAGAGGCAGGCAGAGAGGCAGAGAGAGGGGGAAGCAGGCACCCCGCTGAACAGAGAGCACGATGCGGGACTTGATCCCAGGACTCTAAGATCATGACCTGAGTCGAAGGCAGAGGCTTTAACCCACTGAGCCACCCAGGCGTCCCTGGCCTTAAAGTATTAACCCACTTTATAATTTGGGTGAACCAAATCCAGGTTCCTTTTCCTTGTGTCCTGTGTCACTGTATGTATTCATAGCTTGGGGATAACATAGAGTGGTGACATCATTGATGAGATCCTTGATGCTCTCTGCCAACACCCCAGCTCAAATAATATTTGTAAATTGACTCCTGGGCTTTTTCATCTCAACCCTCAAAGTTTCTGGACTCCTTTCCACTTTCCTGACCTCTTCTTTTGAAGAGTTAGGAATTCTTGTCTCTAAAGAACTTACAGAAATGCCAGAAGACCTGATTCAGAATTGACATTTTTCACCCAAGAAAAATATCATGGAATTGCAAACTTTCCAGTGAATCACATATGATCACATTACCACTAGATTATCTCTATTATTATCAGTTTTCAACTATTAATTTTTCATGCTGTCAGGGAGAGGCAAGAGTATGGCCTGAGTTCAAACTTGGACTCTGGCAATCAGAGAAAGACAATTACCATATGATCCCGCTGATAAGAAGAATTTGAAAAACAAGAAAGAGGATCACATAAGAAGGGAGGGAAAAATGAAACAAGATGAAACCAGAGAGGGAGACAAACCGACTCTTGATCTCAGGAAACAAACTGAGGGTTGCTGGAGGGGAGGGGGTTAGGAGGGATGGGGTGGTAGGGGGATGGACATTGGGGAGGGTCTGTGCTATGGGGAGTGCTGTGAATTGTGTAAGACTGATGAATCATGGACTTGTATCCCTGAAACAAGTAATATATTATATGTTAATTTAAAAAAACAAACAAACTTAGGACTATGGTTGTGTGACCTTGGGCCTATTATTTGACTCCTCTGGCCCCTATAAGATAGAGATGATAATAGAATATATCTCATAAGGTTGAGGTGAGGATTTAATGAACATGTATAGAACTTAGTGCCTAGCAGATAGTAAGCATCATGAAAGTGTTATCTAACGTTATTTTTTTTACCTCTTTCAATATTGTATTAAGAAATGAAATTAGTAGCTAAGTAGTGCTGCTGCAGAAAATGAACTAAATTATGGCAATTTAGTTCACAGAACAATTTGTAATATTAAGAGTAAAACAATATTAAATTCATTAATTAGTGTGAAATGCAAAAACAAAGGAAAAGTATAAATATTGGAGGAAAAAGTAAAAGTATTAGAGGGAAGTAAGTAGCTTGAATTTTCCTAGATACTCAATAATAATGAAAAATGACATCTTGTTCCTGTTCAAAATCATTTATCTACCAGACACTGTCCATATAGTTTATCTAACATTTGGCTCTAAAACTTGTTGAGGCATAGTTCTCTATTCATTGGGAACCAACTACTCTCTTAAATTCTAGGACCCCTGCCTATTTAAACTCTAAGTGGCCTCCTTGGCACAGCAGGAGGCAGCATATGAATATCAAACTATCAACCCTCCTCAGGACACACACAAGAATATCCTTTAAAAGACTTTCTTCCTGATCAGGATGACAGAAGTGATTGGTCCATCCTTATTTATTTATTTATAATGTGTATTTTTTCAGATTTTATTTATTTGACACAGAGACACAGTGAGAGAGGGAACAGAAGCAGGGGAGTGGAAGAGGGAGAAGCAGGCTTCCCACAGAACAGGGAGCCCAATCCCAGGGTCCTAAGATCATGACCTGAGCCAAAGTTAGATGCTTAATGATCGAGCCACCCAGGAGCCCCAGTAGATCCTTATTTAGACCCTACCTTACTCAGTAAGGGATTTAAAGAGTTTCACATATATGAAAAATAAGCTTCCTTCCTTTCATTGGATTTTAATATTATACATAATTTGAACCAAAAAGAACCTGAGGTCAAGTGTTACCTTGAGGCCCTGAGTAGGTAAATTAATAAAAACAGCCTATGAGATACTCTTGTCTATTGTTCATGGTAACACAAAATTCAATCTTGGGAGAACTGAAAAATGTTATGGGCTCCCCAGCATTCATATACTAAAACCCTACCCCGCCTCCTTATGATGTTGTTATAAGGTGGGGCCTTTGGGAGGTAATTAGGATTAGATGGAGTCATGAAAATGGAGCCTTCATGAATGGCATTAGTGTCTTTAACAAGAGTCATGAGAGAGCTTGCTTTCCCTCTCTACTCCGCCATTTGAGGATACAATGAGAAGTGGGGAGACTATAACCCTGAAGAGGGTCTTAGCAGAACCCAACCATGCTGGACCTGGTCTTGACTTCTAACATCCAGATCTGTGAGAAATAAAGTTCTGCTACGTGTAAGTCACACAGTCTATATAGCATTGTTGTTATAGCAGCCTGAACTAACAAAAGCAGGTGAGATCCCACAAAAATATATATCATCTGTCCTTTGGCCCAGTGATTTCATTTCTAAAAGTCTATTTCCAAAATACAAAATGGCAAATGCACAAGGTTGCACAAGGCTATTTTCATTGTGACATTACTTTTAACTATAAAAGTCAGGGAAACAACCCGAATGCCCATCAGCAGGAGACTACTTAAAAAATCTGTGGTATAGCCACACAGTAAGGTACTATTCAATTACAAAAAAAAAATTGGGAATTATCTCCACACACTGGTATGGAATAATCTCTGGAATATATTAAGCGAAAAGGGGTGTGTGTGAAAATATGGTTGTTCTTGTTTTTTAAAGACTTACTTGAAAGAGAGTGAGTGCAAGTGGGAGAAGGGGCAGGAGAGAATGAGTCCTGAAGCAGACTCCCTACTGAACTTACGGGGGGGGTGGTCAGAGGGAAGGGGGGATTGATCCCAGAACCCTGAGACTATGACCAGAGCAAAAACCAAGAGTGGCTACTCAACTGACTGAGCCATCCAGGCCCCCATGCTATCTTTTTTGTAAGGAAATGGAGAAAGCATTGGCGGGGGGCATATTTTCAATGAAACCAACATCTAATAAAAATGATCACCTATAGAGGAATACAAATGAACAGAGTGGAAGTGATGGAAATGCATACAAAATTCTGTGAATGCATCATCTCCTATAGTTCAACTTCAGGGTCGAGTACATTTTTATATAATTAGAAAATAAAATTACATTAAAAAAGATATCCCTAATTATTCAAACATTAATTAAAGTAAGATAAATTTACATTAATCAATCATGCTTTAATCAAATAAAAATACTACTTCATTTGACTCTAAGAACACTGTTTTCCTTTTTGTAAGTAAACTCCAGGCCCACATGGGACTTAAACTCATGACTCTGAGATGGAGAGTCACATGCCTGACTGAGCCAGCCAGGCAACCCTAAAAGTGGTGCTTTTAATATTTATCCTTGTGAAATATATTCTAAGGACAAAAGAGAACCACAAGGACTCTTAATTACATTCATCGGTCCTATCTATATTTTCGTTATTATTTTGAAGCTATTAAGTATGTTTAAGATAAATCAAACACGTAATTATGCTGATGTTGATAGAAACCAAGATTTTCAGGCTAAGAAAAAACCACTGAAATCCAAGAATTTAAGTAGAATCCCTTTTCCTTTAAAATAAAAAAGGAAGCGTTTCCTGACTCTACCTATTGAATAGCCTATAAGCAATAACTACTGAGTAGCACAAAGCACCACTAGCAAAACACTGGGATCTCTCAATACCACTTCCCAGCAAAAAAGTGTCGGGACCCTTGCAGTAATGGATAATTCTAGATCTGAGGAAGCAAATGTGAAAGCCAAAACACAGCAATGTTTGAATTTGGTATCTGAACTGTGGTTACATAAGAGAATGAATATCCTTATTTTTAGGATATACTTGCTTAAGTATTAAGGGATAAAAGGATAAAAGGACATAGTGTATAGAAACTACTTTTGAATGGTTAAAAAAAAAAAAAAAAAAAGAAAAGAAAGGGTTGCCTGGGTGGCTGAGCTGGTTTAAGCAGCTACCTTTGGTTCAGGTCATGATCTTAAGGTCCTGGACTGGAGTCCTGCATTAGGCTCCCTGCGAAGTTGGGAGACTGCTTCTCCCTCTGCCTACAGCTCCTCCTGCTTGTGCTTGCTCTCTCTCTGATTAAAAAAAAAAGTAATAATTTTTAAAAAGGGTTAGGGGCACCTGGGTGACTCAGTTGGTTAAGCAATTGCCTTTGGCTCATCCTGGATTCCCGAGATCAAGTCCCACATCGGGCTCCCTGCTCAGCGGGGAGTCTGCTTCTCCCTCTGATCTCTCCCCTCTCATTATCTCTCTCTCTCAAATAAATAAAATCTAAAAAAAAAAAAAACCCAAATAAATAAAAATGAACCAGAATAGTTTTAAAAAAATAAAAATTTTAGAAAGGGTTAACCCTTAAAAAAAAATGATGAAACAAAGGTGGCAAAATGTTAAAAAAATTGGTGAACTTTGGAAAAGGTTATTTCAGAGGTCTATCATTCTTACTTCTCTGTAAGTTTGCCATTATTTTGAATCATGTCAAAATTTAATTTTTTCGAAGATTTTCTTAAGAGTATTAGAGCACAAGCAGGGGAGTGGCAGAGGGAGAGGGAGAAGCAGACTCCCCACTGCAGGTAGCCCAATGTGGGACTCGATCCCAGGACCTTAGGATCATGACCTGAACTGAAGGTTAGCTGCTTAACCAGCTGAGTCACCCAGGTGCGCCCTCAAAATAATTTTAGTAAAATTTTTAAAAAGCGAGTAAATTTTCAATGGAACTTAATGGAGGTACTCACCAGACCAAGACGGGGGCTATTAATTGAAACACACATATTGAAACAAATGCATAAAAAATCATGACTTCATGATACTTGATCACCTTTAAAAGTTTCTAGGGCATCAATTCATTACTCCAAAGATGAAGAGAAAGAACCAAACATCTTCCCCAGCTTTTCCTGTATAGCCCTTATTTCAGGGTAACCAAGTAAGTGATAAGGAAATGCTTTCCTTTATAGATTTCCAGCTAATGCAGAAAAAAAAAAATGGCAGTTAGAAAATCACTGCTTTGGGGCACCTGGGTCGCTCAGTTGGTTGAGTGTTTGACTCTTGGTTTCGGCTCAGGTCACAATCTCAAGGTCCTGGGATCAAACCCTGCATTGGGCTCCACACTCAGTGTGGAGTCAGCTTGAGATTCTTTCTCTCTCTCTCTAAAACAAATAGATAGATCTTTTAAAAAATCACTATTTTTCAACTCAATATAATAATGGATCCAGCAGTAGTCATTAATAGCTACTAAAACCATCAAATGAGAGTTTAATAGAAATAATGCAGTGATCAGGTTGACAAGATCTAAATGCAAATCATGATTAATGCTAGCATCATTAAAAGTGGGGAACTGGACACAATGTACCCCAGATTCAATGCAATAGAAAGAATATAGGGGCATCTGGGTGGCTCAGTGGGTTAAGCCACTGCCTTCGGCTCGGGTCATGATCTCAGGGTCCTGGGATCGAGTCCCACATCAGGTTCTCTGCTCGGCGGGGAGCCTGCTTCCTCCTCTCTCTCTCTGCCTGCTTCTTTGCCTACTTGTGATCTCTGTCAAATAAATAAATACAAATCTAAAAAAAAAAAAAAGAATATAGAGCATCCAATACACTTGCCAAAAAAAGAAAAAAAAGAAAGAAAAAAGGAAAGAAAAAGAAAGAAAGGACCAGAGTTTAATCAAGACTCTACAGCCAACTATCAGAAAATGTGAAGAATAGGACAATAAGCTATACAATACCACAAAAACCAAGTAGCCAAATCTAGAACATGGAACAATCTACCAGACAAATGTTCTCATTTGTTCATATCCATGAAAAAGGAGAGGAATGCAGTGATTGGTGGAGACTGAAATGGACTCAGAAACCTAACAGTCAAATGCAAGGTAAAACTTCATGCAGCTCCTGCCTCAACCAACTAACAATAATGACAAAAAATTAGGACAGTCAGGGACATTTGAATATAGATTGTGAATATAGATTGAAGATGCCCTTCAACGGACGAATGGATAAGGAAGATGTGGTCCATATACACTATGGAGTATTATGCCTCCATCAGAAAGGATGAATACCCAACTTTTGTAGCAACATGGACGGGACTGGAAGAGATTATGCTGAGTGAAATAAGTCAAGCAGAGAGAGTCAATTATCATATGGTTTCACTTATTTGTGGAGCATAACAAATATCATGT